>NC_058339.1:58257030-58560060 GCF_905475395.1 Chrysoperla carnea
ACAATTTTTAATGCATTAAGTTTAATTAATTAGTGTTTTTCAATAATTTTAATTTGACATTTCTATAGCATTAAGAAGGAAGCGCTTTCATCGATTTTATTGTCCCCACCATGACTAAGCACACAACGAATATGACTTTAGTTGCAAACACTGTTGAACTCCTAACAGACGAAAAAACATATTTTCTTCTTCATTAGTATATTGCTGTGTGAATTTTTATTCTCATTAATAATATTTGAACTACATAAAGTATAGGTATGTACACGTCATTCGTGTTTTGTATAAAAGGTTCTAGAATGTCCAGAAAACCACAAATGTAAATAATGGAGCCGGCATATGTACAAAACCAGCATGTATATGTGTACTGTAGATAGATGTAGAGTATGTAGCCTTTGAATATGTTACGAACGAATCAACAAATCTATACCAGCGGGAACTTTCATTCACAAACTGTCTCGATAGGAGTTATAAAATATTCCAACTATATTAGTTGATCTGTTTCGAATGGAAATTTCGTTTTGAGATTTTCACAGTGTTTCCACGTTATTGTTGAAAAAAATCTTGTAGTTGAAATGGTGATAGGAAATTAAATCGTTTATAGTAACATAATTAAGGTCACTATATCTTTGATTGCCTCTGTTTTTTGAGTTGGTCTAGAATAGGACTCAAAAATATTTTCAGCCTTACAACAGAAACAGATAGTACGAACTTTTGGCCGAAAATAAAGAAAAATGGTATACATCATACGGGCAGAAAGTTTGAGAGCCTTGAACTGCACGCCATGATGTAGGAATTTCAAACTTTCTGCCCTTATAGTGTAATATACTATCATTGTTGATTTTAATTAACCATTTCCAAGTCTTTAGTTTTGTTTCAAAAATCCCACATCAATATTTTTGCGCATCTGAGAAATTCAATTTCATAATTTTGATGGGTAAAACTTTCTAAAACGCGAAAAAATTTTCGTACCAACTAAGGTGCTTATTTCTCTTTGAACACTGACAACTTTTATGGCGTTTGTATTTAAAATGTAATGCTTTAGCAAAGTTTTCTGAATAAAAAAACAGAGCGTCGACTTACTCACAAAATTATCCTCATTCAAGTGCTTAATTGATGAACTTGACTTGGCCCATTTCGATTTAACATCGTGAAAATAGAGGACCATTAACATCGTCTTGAGAAAATTCCTAATGAAGTCAAGCGATCAATATGGCAATCTTTAAATCCTAAAAATCAATAGTAAATTACTATGGTAATTTAATATTATAGACCTTTTCATCGATTTGCTTTTGTTTCAGACAGTTGTCATAAAACTATTCAATCTTAGAAAGTTAAAAATATTTTATGTTTTTCAAACAGAGCTTTTTGACAAGGATAGAAGATATAATATATGTCTTTACTTGATTGAAAACTGTCCGAAAGGAAAAATAATTATTTTGTAAATGAAAAGCCCTATTTATTCAACGTGTGCTGGAAACCAGTATCAGCATGTTATAGTAGTTCTATTTTACAAATTTTTTTTTGTTAGCCATTAAAAATCACTATGTAATTTATGGACTTAAATTATTTATATACTTCTCACACATGAAATGGTGCTATATATTATTATTATTATTCAAAATATTTTTGTCCTGTATAATGTGTGATCCTGGGTCTTAAACACTAGCTGTGCTTATCCTCAATGGAATGTTGTTGGAAACACATACACTGGCTATATCTCACACTGTTATTTCTAAATTAAATATTATTATATGTCCTCCCTATTATTTTATAGTTAATACACATATTTAGGTGATTTAATTAGTAGAGAGTCTGGTGATAGTTCATAGGCCCACATCTGCAATGCTTTGTAGTTGCTACTAAGAACCTGACTGGCCGAATTTTGATCGTGAGTTGGATTTTTTGCATTAGTACATACCAATAGAATAGCTAATCAACACTTTTCAATTCATTTCCTCAAATGATGGCTTTGAGAAACGCCTCTCCTATTAAAAAAATCTGATCTTTTCACAAATGTCCAGCGTCTTCTTTGGCTAGAATATTTTGAACAGCGTTCCAGATAGATAAGAAGATTTCAGAGGTGGGTGTTCATAAACTTGCCCGTTGACCAACCCCTTGAAAATAGCAGTTAACCTCCCTTTTTATACCATGCATATATGTAATATGCAAGGTATACTAAGTTTAGTCCCAAGTTTGTAACGCTTAAAAATATAGATGCTACAAACATAATTTTGGTATAGGTGTTCATAAAATCAACTAATTAGTTGATTTTCGGTTGTCCGTTCGTCCGTCCGTCTGTCAATTCGATCTCAAAAACAAAAAAACGAAAAAAGATATCAAGCTGAAATTTTTACAGCGTACTCAGGGTGGCGTACTCAAATCGGCAACATAGGTCAATTGGGTCTTGGGTCCGTAGGACTCATCTTGTAAACCGTTAGAGTTAGAACAAAACTTTAAATGTAAAAACTATTTCTTATAAAAAAATAACCAACTTTTGTTTGAAACATTTTTTCGTAAACATCACTGTTTACCCGCGAGGGCGAAAATTACGCGTAAATTGTATAGTATGTATTATATGGGAATATAATACATTCTCTACAATTAATATAGTTATAATAAATAAAATATATAGTTATGTATGTGTGACATGTATGTATGTGTAATGCGATAGAGTAATAAACACTGTCTATGCATGATATTTCATCAATTAACTCAGTCAATTGTTTGTTTTCACTTGTTGTTGCGTGTTATTCGTTATTATCTTTTCGGATCTCATGCAAGGATAGTAGTAATTTTAGAATTATTGGAGGCAAACAGAGCTCTTTAATGCAAGGAGTCGTTCAACATTACACATATCTAGAGAACTTAACTGTAATGTAATCAGTTAGTGTTTTAGGCGTGTGTCTGTGGTCTATGAGTACTTCCTTCTGACCATACAAGTAAGTCAATGTTAGTTTAAAATTCAATTCATAATTTTATTTTTAAATTTCATATAGATGCATATAAAAAAGTTGGAAAACAAACTATGTCGGAGGCAATTTTTCAAAACATAAAATCATCCTATGAAACAATATTTGTTTTAACTTTACTGGTACAAAATTTTTATTCGTTTATAATTCAATTGATTTTTATAACCCAATTTTGATCATATTTTTTCTGTATAAAGTCTAATTTTTATGTATATATTTGAGTTATAAATTGTATGAAATCGATGTTTCTGTAAGTCGTAGTCTGACGTAATGAAAATTAAAAAATAAAGTTCATTTAACTTTTTTTTCCTAAATGATTCTGTCGAAAAACTGATAAGAATATTCCCTATGTATGCTTAGATCTTTAAAACAACGCTACGGATTTTAATGAGGTCTTTTCGGATAGATAAATTGATTCAAGAGGAAAGTTTTTCTGTAAAAACAGGCATTATAGAGTAAAAGGTTGAAATAGGGTTGAAAAGGATGTGCTTTAAAAAATTAAAAAAGTGGTGCATCGATTAAGCTCAAATGTTTACAAGATATACAACCAGCTTTGAGGATTGTTTTATCTAGTTTTATCCCTGGAGAAGGGGGTGTAAAGGTGAACCGGGCAAGTAGGGATGAATAATCGAATATTTTCAAATATTCTCAAGTGAGGTATCAAATAAAAGAGCATGACGTGTACATTACTAAACTGTAACCTCTACGCAAGGAGATATGGAGGAAGGGGTGAAAATGGGGATGTTGCCCAGCAAAGCGGGTAGTTCAGAGCTAGTATTGTATAAAGGTCGATATCAAGAATCTTAACTCTTGCGATTTTCGTTTCCTAAACAACTGTATAACTTGGTATGTACGTATTCACTCAACTATATAAAATATATCAAAACATTGATCCAAATACATAAATAACGTATTCACTAAATGGTACAATCATCAATTATTCATTTTAAATTTGATACACGCACACGTTGTTGGTCTCGTGGTATTTTACAAAACTCTACAAACAAACACATTCAACCATCTTCTGCTTGGCAGGGGGTTTATTGTTTTACTACAATACCGATAGCAGTAGTGTATATTATAGTATTATTGTTTTATTTTAGCCTGCGTATAGTATAGAGTGGATAACAAAACGAAATTAGATTAATATACTCAACTATAGGAGCGCAGTTGGTTAAGGCGTAGTCAATGCCGTTCGCAGTATGCTTAGGGTAGTTAATTCGATTCCCGCCGTCACGTTTATAAGGTTGTCTAAAAATGAAGACCATATTTTAAAATGCAATGCAGAAAATTTTTTTAAATATTTTCAGTTTACCAAGTCTAAATCAGAAAAAATTTTGGAACTTAAATAAACGAATAAACGAATAAATAAAAATGAACAGCAAAAAACAATAACAAAAACCGACTATTTTCACCTATGCCACCTAGGAAACTAAAACTTTTTTAAGCGATTCAGCCAGCCATGAATTTGGAGAATATGCAAAAATATTTCTATAATTTGTCAATTTGAATTTTTTATCAAAATTGAATGTTTTTTCATTTAAAAAAAGGTGGAAGTGAGTTACCAAAAGTTAATGATAATAGAGATAATTTAAAGTAAGTACAAGGAAACTTTGTGTTTTCTCATAATAAATATCCTGATCGAACCAAATGTAAGTACGCACATATTGGTTGGCTACTAAATCAGAAGTATGCCTTTTTGAAACTAATATTACATTTAATTGATAAAGTAAAAAGTAAAAGCTAAAATTAAATTCTTGAAAGAAAAAAAGTATCTTTTGGCTTTTAAAACGAATACCTTAAATATTCGGAAAAATATGTTATAAATAAAAAAGTAAGCGCTACATTTATAATGTACGAAGATTCGATAGGAGCATAGTTCCTGCCGGATGTCCCACGATACTTCTCGTTGTTTTGGTATTTATACATGCCTCAATTACTTCAAGGGGTCGTTAAATTTGTCTCGGTAGGACATGTTCTATGTATATATAATTCTCTTTACTTTAAAATCGCTTTATGTATTATTTAGTACAGAACGTTAAAGGAAAAAGAATATATATGTATATATTATATATATATATATTATTCGTATATAAACCGTAGCGTATATGTGTATATACATAACTACAATTGTAATGGTAACGTCATTAGAATATTCATGAACGCATTTATATGGATACACAATAGATCACTTTTGTTTGCGTAAGTCATGAATTGTTACTGACTGTTCATTCGTTGCTGCTATTATATTCACGAACTTGTTTGATATAATAAATACAGAATGTTTCTAATATACATATCAGCTATTTAACAGCTCCTGAAAAACAAATTTTCTTCGTATCATCTTGAAAACGTGAATAGTCATGGTCAAATCTTTTATCCGACATAAATTTCTCCAACTGAACAAAGTTTTTGAATGTTAGGTTAAATTGTTTAACAGATATTTTTCACCCGAGAAACTGTTAGCGGTACAATTAATAAATAAAAAGTCACTTTTACCGGATAAAAGTACTTTAAAATGTTGTAACAAGTTATAAATATAAGTTACAGCTATTATTGGTTTGATTTTTATATACAGTGTTTACCTCAACGGCAAGAACTGGACATATACGACCGTCTTAGATCTAAACAGAATTTCATACAGCTGTCGACAAATTCGACATACAGGAATGAATAATATTAACACTGATGAAGCCTCACAAAGTCACAGTTTATAAAAATCTTATTATCTTTCGTAACGATCTCACCTAAGCCATTAAAAGCTTTGAATGGAAAATATTCTGAATAACAGTGTACCAGAAATGATTATTTTAATTTCTTCGTAGCTGGCTTCAAAGCACTCTTGGTTTAGCATAATTCGAAAAAGTTCGTTTATAGTGCCTCTTACATCAATAGGTACTACAACGAACCTTATATATGGTGTCAGTGTGTCTCATCCTAGGGGACCCATTATTATTAAAACGATCAATTTTCCATGCAACGATATCTTAAAATAGAACAAGGACAACATGATATATCTGGGTTTCAGCAGACGTAGAATAAATAAATGCATATTCAGAAACTCTAGTAATTTACTACGATACTGTTCAAATGTATGAAAATGTTTCATAGATAATAGACATAGCAAGCAATGACCGCCATATTGACTGCTTGACGTCATTATGAATTTTTCCAACAATTTTGATAAATTTGATTTTTCGATGACCACCTTTCCTTTCTGAATATTGTTGAGGCCAAAACGATGAATAATCACGTCCTTTAAGGAATGTTTAACACCAGTTGATCTCAAATCATCCTGTAAATAAATATTATAAAGTATAGATCGGATACGGTTTTGTTACATTGTAAAATGAATAATAATATGAAGGGCAGGTAGTTGTAATACATAAATACTTCTTCTATAAAGTTATAATATAGTAGTACTATATACTTTTGACTTCCTCCATCCAATTCATTTCACCACATTCAAATATATATATATATACATAATACAAAATATAAAACATTATAATATTATATAACACATTTAGATCCGTGAGCTCATAACGCAACGCAACAACTTATTATTTACACTTTTTGTTTGATTTTTTATCATTTGATAAAGATAAGTTTCGTAATAAATGTATTTTTTAAGTGAGTGTTGAGTGTTGAAATGATTGGAAATTGAGTTTTTCAGCAGTTGGTTTTTGTTTTCCATATATGTTAAATGAAAGTTTTCAAATGTTGAAAGGTGCAGTAAAATTGACAAAAGAAACAAATTTCCAATCCATTTGACAATTACCAACTTTTTTTCCACGTATTGTATTCTCAAAAACTTTCATTTAGCATATATCATATTTAAAATTAAAAAATCGAAAGACTCTTTTTTTAGAAATGCGACAAAAGAGAACCACAGTTTATTCTTGAAATCTTTGTGTTAGAAATACCATTATCTATCTTCAAAAAGACAGTCAAAAACAATAGACATTTTGCTTCATAATGGGCTCACGATCTAATAGATACAACTAGTTTATTTACATAAGTACATTATTGACTGTTATCTATATTTATATAAGAAGTATACTGTGCAATTATTTATACGTACAAATATTATATTCTATTATAGAATTTTTTATTATTATTTATTTAAAGTATCTAATATATTGCGTTATTGATTGCACAGGGTGTATCAGATGGAAAGTGATGTAAGAATAAGTTTTATAGACCAAGTGAGCATATAATGAAGCGAAATTTTAAGGATTATTTTTTCCAGCATTTATTTACCATAAAGGGATAATTGTCAATCAACAAATTAACTTTTCTATTTTTTCGATATGCAAACGTCAATAATTTTCATTTAACGTATATGGCAAAACGAAAACAGAAATAAAATATATTGTGTTTTCCTTAGCTGGTATACACTCTCATTAGTAATAAATTGCGATTTTTGCCCCAATTTCCTAGATCAATTTTTTGTATTATATAAATACAATTTTTGTAGTATATAAGTAATCATCATCAGTATGAATTAGCTAATCGTAATTACTCTTATTGTGTATGTTACTCGATGCTAATTTCGTGGCGGACTACACACCGCCGGTGCAGCCCGTCGGTGCAAATTACGATTAGCTAATTCATACTGATGATGACTACTTGGTAGTTGAAATACGTATTTATATTATAGAAAAAATTGATCTAGGCAATTGGGGCAAAAATCAAAATTTATTTCGAAATATCCTAGAGTTTTCATTTATTATATTTGATAATATTTATACTCTCATTAGTGACAACTCATCATAGCGAATATCTAGGAAGACTTTAGGTCTTTTCAATCGACAATCTCTATTTTGTTTTATTTGGCACGAGCCTAATTTGGCGTAGCTGTGTTCATAGTATCGGACAGCAATGATAAATAAATTAGGTTTGTTTCATATTATGGGAAATAAAACGTATAAAAGGTTCGTACGATAAGAGAAAAGTTTATAACAGCATATCTAGTTAATTTATTTGATTATTTATATTTATTTAATTTTGGAACATTGATAGTAAACTGATAAACATCAGGTGAACTTAAAAAATTATTACTTTCATGTGTGATTACTTACTGCTGACAAAATTGAATGTAATTTGATTTAAATGATATTAAGTAAAAAGCGCACTTGCAATAAATGAAGTATAATATTATAAGCTCTAGGTAAAAATTTATTTTTGTTTTTATTATTATTATTTTATTTTGTTCTATTCCGGTGAAATCTGCCTACTTTAAGTATCTACTTTAGTATTAAAGCTATAAATTGAAAGAAGAAACAATCGCAAAGAAATGTTCTTTTAATTCGTCGATTCCCTTTATTTACATGATTATATATTCCAACTAAGTACACTCTTATTTCCATCAATAAAATGCATGAATTTAAACTTAAATTCATCTCTTTCATAGAAGTAATGATTTTGTTTATTTAACTTCTGTGATTTTGTATCAACGAATTAATATTTAAAATTCAATTCCATTCTATTGTAAATACAAACATTTAGCTGTACTTATTCTAATCATTAGGAAATTATTTAAAAGTATTTTTACTTTATTTCAATATGAAACGGCTAACATCGAGATGAGCTTGTAATTTTTTTAGTTTTTTATATTATAATAGTGTATATATCCCAATAAATTTCTTTCGAAAAACCATCAACTTCCGACTTTCGCCGGAAAAATGGGCTTTTCATTAAATATGAGTTGTTGGCTGTGTATTTATCCATGGCATCGTAGTTTTCTTTCTAACGGGTTGATCGATTTCAATTTCTTTATGAAGAATCCAATTTAGATGAATGTCATTTATTTTATTTGATCAGTTTATAATCAGCATGTTAATGATTATTGGATCCTCTGCAGCTTGGGTAGAATGGTTTTCATCATAATTATACTTTAGAAGTCCCGAATTCTCTTCTGAGTAATTGAGTCTTAATACATTTGGTTGACTAGAAAATGGCATGAATGTATCAATATGTTCATAAACAAACAATTTTAGGTAATTAATTCTTTTGTTCATTCTTCGTGAGATAATTACACTAATATTTCAATAGCTTGGCAAGTTAATTATATTGTAATTTAAGGAATACTTAAATGATATAAATTGAAATCAATATTGTAATTCGATATTGTTTTTGATATTATTGTTCATACATACATGGACATATTCGACACAATTAAACTATGTGAATGAATGAAGTACGATGAAACTAGTGCCTACTACCAAACAAAATGAAATGAAGTATTCCTATAGTTGAGAAATAACAAACTCATAACAATAATTACAAAACAATAACACAAATGTTTCATAGAAACATGGGAGGCTATAGATCATTCAATTCATTTATTTGTACATGGAAATAAATTTACTACATGGTGATTTAATAATGTTTCAATAAAGCTTATCACAAACGAATATTTGAACATGGACTAACCGTTAGATTCTTGTATGTGAGAACATAGAAAAACCTAATTATTTCTATTTCATCCACGTGCCACATTTTTCATATTTGTCAAGAAATCCCAACTTCTCATTTTACGCAGAATTTATTACACGACTGAAAATTAGTGGTTATGTTTTCGCGCGTATTTTGTATGTATGTATAATTGTAAATTTCTTTATTACCTCGTATCATCTAAACGAGTCAGTGGATTTCAATAATTATAGTATCATTATATTTATCTTAAAAATGCATGTGTTCTTAGATAAGAGTTAGAAAAAACAAAACAAAATGGCAGATTCCTGGAGCGAAATATTAGTACATTAATAAAAATAATAATAACTAAACCTATCGAGTAGGGTATCAAAATAAAACAAATTCAGAGGGGATTACGTATTAAGTTATATGTTAAAATTGAATTAGGAATAATGAATTGGTTTTAAAGTTTTAACATAGTATAATGAGAGCGTGGTGGAACATTTAAAAGTCTAAAATAAAATAAATAATTAAAAAAATAAAAAACCCAACTGTGCTAAATAATACATGAAAAGAAAGAAATAAGTCCAGTAGTTTAGATAGCGACTTTAACGGTCGAGGCCCATTAAAATCTAGACCGACTCAAATATTTCCAATAATCGCCCCGGCTGTTAAACTCGCTATTTAAACTACTGGACTTGTTTCATTCTTTTCCGATATTATTTAACACTGTCGGGTTTTATATTTTTTTAATTAATTATTTTATTTTAATGATATATTTCGGAATAGACGATCGTTTTCATAATTTATTAGACATTAAAATTATTGGGTGTGTTAGGACCACATGGTTTGGTTAAAGCTCTCGCAATGTCATTTGATAACCATAGGATAATAGTTTTATGTATGCAAAAACTCAAAAAACTTTGAATAGTGTTAAAAAATTGAAAGAAATGGTTTTTTAATGAATAAGAAAGAAATTATGGGTTTGTTATTCAATGTAAAAAGTTAAAAGAAAAAAAAAAGTATTTGAAATGCTGTTACTTATAAATACACATCCTGTAGTTAATTTATAAAATAGTAAAATATTAGATATTAACTAACAAATAACCATTGCATTTTATAATATCATATATATTGTGATGTTGGTTGGTCCATGTGATTTAGACATAACGTTACATATTCAGAGAAAAAGGTTTGAAAATTTCACACTCATGGCTTTCAAAATTGAACCATCTTTTTAATTATGAAACCAGTTTTATTACCGTCTTTTACGCTAACAAACCAAATATTTTCGACACTCACTTGAAAACTTTTTAATTGTGTCTTGTTTTCTGTTTTATGCGCTCCTTCCTTTGAAGGAGAGAACAATTTATTGTTTCATTTTTTAATCCTAAATGTTTTAGTATTAATTTTTTATTTGCGAAAAATAACGGAAGAAAATATTACAAATGGCATTAAAATTGGTTTTGCCAAAACCAATATGTAACCAGCTAGTTATTTAATTTAATTTTTCCCCAAACTAATATTTTCGGTTACCTTTAAAATTGCGGAAATTTCAAAATTTTATATGTTTATATTTTTGGCATTTAAATAAAACATTTATTTAACTCGAATTAGCGATATTCTTATCATTAAAAAGAATAACGGCTTACCACTTTGTTCAAACTCAAAAGATGTTAATTCGTTAACAATACAAATAAATATAGTATAAAAAACTAAAAAACATGCTTGTTTCTTGATGTGCTGGAACTTAGCAGGGTGATTTTCGAATTTAAAAAAGAGAAAAGTTGTGCTAGAATGTGCTAGAGTTGTGCTACAATGTGCCGTCGAAAAAATTGAAAAATTCAGAAAAATAGAGAAATGGCGGCCAAAAATTAAATTTTTCGTCAGCAGGGAGATTTTGTTTTTTCGAAAAAAAATAAATTGGATAAAATTGTGCTAGGGTTGTGCTACAATGTGCCGTAGAGAAAATTGGAAAATTCCGAAAAATACAGAAATATCAGCCAAAAATAAAATTTTTTTGGCGGAACTTTAACACATTGTAGCTTAACTTTTTATTTTTAAAAATTCGAAAATCACCCTGCTAAGTTCCGCCAAAAAACTTGGCGCTTGGCTGCCATTTCTGTATTTTTCGGAATTTTCCAATTTTCTCGACGGCACATTGTAGCACAATCCTAGCACAATTTTATCCAATATTTTTTTTTTTCGAAAAAACGAAATCACCTTACTGACAAAAAAACTATTTTTGGCTGCCATTCATGTATTTTTCCGAATTTTCCAATTTTCTCGACGGCACATTGCAGCACAATTTTATCCAATATTTTTTTTTCGAAAAAACAAAATCACCCTGCTGACGAAAAATTTAATTTTTGGCCGCCATTTCTCTATTGTTCTGTATTGTATTGTTATCGATAGTTTCATAAATGTATATAACTGATGATGTCCTATGCATGGGTATGATATTAGAGAGTAACATACAAACATACATACATACAGGTGAAGCTAATATAAGTGTGTTAAAAAGGTCCATTTCTTTATGAGATGTATCAGTTTTTTCAGTTTGAGTATTCGTGTATAGAATATGTTGTAAAATACGTAACATGGTGTATATGTAGCACTAGCAAAATGAAGCACAAACGAAGGTTCATTATTTATAGTGAACACATATTTTAATTAGTCCCCTTGTTATAACACAAATGCAACCAGCAGTATTCATTCAGCAAACATCCAAACAGCCAGCCGGTAACATTTTGTGCTGTCAGTAACCCGTAGTTGTTGCCTCCTGTGAATAACACCATTTTATATACCTAAATGTGTGTATGGGTTAGTGTGAGAGTATTTAAAACTTCATTCAACATCCAGCTCGAACATTCTCGATGTTTCTAGTACTGTTTTTATTCTCGTATTTAAACTCCAAACAACATTCGTTTATCATCTCTCTACTAGAATTTAATCGAAATATGGAGAGAGCTATTTATAAAACAAACAAATATGTTAGACATTTTCTAAATACAAAAGTTTTAGAGAAGAGTATTTTTTTCTAAGTGAATATTAATCGATATCTAAAATTTGTATCTTCAAAGCATAGTTTTGGTATTTGGATTGTGAGGTGAACAAAAACTTCGAGATCCCTCCTAAACTATATAGTCTTGTTAATGGTTGGTTTTGTGTTGGTTTTCTCAACCACTTTTGTTCTTAAGACAAGAAATTTAGAAGAAATTATTTCGCCAAGAAATCCTTTTTTTCTATATATGTATACCTCAAAAACCAACAGAGGTAAATTGTTGAAATTAGCAACTAGAACCGAAGACTGACCTTTGCACTGTCAAATTATTGGATTGTCAGATTTAAATAGAAATACCCATTTTGACTCTTTTTGATCTGAATTAATTTTGACGTACAGTCAATTATGACCTTACCAAAAAGGTAGAACTAGAATTATTCCAGAAACTATTATTTTGTTAGATTTTTACGAAAAACAATGTTAACAGTAACATTATAAAAACATCGAAAACCATTATTTATGTAACAAGGGTATTACGTAGGTATACACTAGTGAACTATATACAAGAGTACAAGTTACAACTGTAGTGTCCTAGTAGGTACATTTACCTACCTACTTAGATAAATATACCAGTTATTCTACAAGTAAACTACAAGTAGGTACGTAGATACTATTGCCATTTATCTATTATTCATTTGATAATGTTTACTTCCTTTTATCCTTCTCGTGTATCAAATAATCAGGATACATCTACGTCTATCAAATCATCAGGATATTATTATAAGGATATAATTCTAAATTTATCATAATTTTAAGCAATTATTTACTATATTTGCATTATGGTGACCTGCTTGCTGTAAAGCAAACATATTTTTCTACACTTATGCAGAATAATTTTTCTGCTTCTGCGTAGTTTTTCATGTTACAAACAGATAATTACCTACTACGTGCGCCATGGCAATGTACCGTTAGCATGGAGTAATAAAATTATGTGCACTTGGTAGGTAATTAATATTTGAACCAAAAGCGTTCCGAAAGAGAAAACTAATCTTGCACTCACAATTTCCTTACTTTCTTGAGATGTTTACGTGAGCTTTTTTAGTTCTTCCAATGTGTCTTCAGCATATTTCTAAAATTATAGGGTGCACTGTAGAAAATAATTCTAATCCATTATTAGCAGCAAACGATTTTACATTAACTTTTCTTATTTTTATTTCCTATTTCTGGTTTTCTCGAGAGTGTATTTTTTTCATCCTAGCGAATGCGAAACGATAATTATTTATATATTTTGGCGTTCCTGCTTTACTTGACATTAATACTTGTGAATCCAGTCTATCATAATTCCTGACAAGTCGACTGTCCAAGCCTCGGTAAGGGGGGACATATAAGTTTATATTGCTGATAATTTTATGAAATTAGTAATACTTTTCAGTCTTGGCAACTCGCTAAACTTATTTTTAAAGCAACTTTAAACGAAAGAAGGATAAGCAAAATTTCATAAATTTTATTATCTAATTCTTCAATAAAGTTTATTTTTGATACATTTATATTGAAACGTGTTTCCTCTCCACATATAATTTATGAAAAAAATTGAATAAATTTATGCAAAAAATTACTTAACACTCTAGCAAGAGGAAGCAATAAATTATATCTATATTGTTGTGAATTCAGTCTCTCATAGTTTCTGACGAGTCTACCTTTAACGAACGAAGGTTTAGCTAAATGTCATAAATTTTATTTTTGAATTCTTCGATAAAAGTTAATTTTTATATATATTGGAACATATTTCCTCGTCACATTGATTTAATGAATAAATTAATGCAGAAATTAATCTCATATCGACGAAAAGTCAAATAAAAGAGTCCCACCTTTCAAACTTCGTGACCCTCTTAATCGTTTTATTATAATTAAATATGGCTGTTACTTTTAAAAATGTTAGAGAAGATCGTGAGGAAAAACGATAATTTCTCTATTCAAGAAGCGATTGATAAACATTATTACAAAAATAAATAGATCATACTATATATGATGTATTATATTATGAAACTTAATTCGTGTACTTTAATCCCTTTGTACAAACACTGTGACAGGCAATCTCTTAACGTTTGAATATCCTTAATACCTTCTAATATGTATCTAATATCTACACATATATAAACATTATAGTTCTTGAATCTTTCGACCATTACATGTTTGAATGCTTTTGATATGTAGGGGAAAGTCGATTATATCTTACTAGTTTTGAGTTTCATTCGAATCAAATATTTATATTAAAAACAGAGTTCCAGTCATGAGTGATTATGAATTTCAATATTTAGTATCTATTCAGAGAAATTTACACTTGATAATAAACTTTATTTTTGTTTTTGAAGGTGTCGCTGATATCTTTCAGCTACCGACTTGCTTCAAAATATTGAAATCATACCATTGTTTTTGATTAGTCCAATAACTTCCAACTCTCAATTATCACTTTTTAATATTTTTATTTTTCCATACAATGAAAACATATACTAAATAGATTCCATGAAAAATTTTTCAATTTCTAATTCCTTGGTTGATTGTTAAACTAGTCTGCATGAAACGGTTAAAGCTGTTCTATTCTATACGCATTTTGGTTTGGCGTAAAATCATTCTGTGATTGGCGTGAAACTTTATAATTTTTTTGCAAATCCTCTTAAATAATTCATTGATGAA
Organism: Chrysoperla carnea; assembly: GCF_905475395.1. Lineage (NCBI taxonomy): Eukaryota > Metazoa > Arthropoda > Insecta > Neuroptera > Chrysopidae > Chrysoperla > Chrysoperla carnea. The sequence goes on from NC_058339.1 coordinate 58,272,118, forward strand.
AAAAAAAAAAAAATTATTACGAAAGCGGTTTTCCTGATAAGAACGTTTAAAGCTACAATTCAATTTCAAGCACTGCAATTATTATAGCCTATACTCTATCGGTTCAAAAATATTCGATTCCCAACTAGATACTTTTTCAAATTCTTCTGTACCTGAATGTGAACAATGAAAATTGGAAAAATTAACAAAATTTTCGAAAAACAAAAGTAACCAGGGCAGGAAGATTACTAAAAATCGATAGAGTAAAGGGTATAATCGTAGTGTTTGAAATTCAGTTGCAACTTTAACCATTTATCTGGAAAACCGCTTTTCTTAATTAATTTTTTAATTTTTTCCAATGAATATTTAAAAGGATTTTTAAAAAATTATAAAGTTTGGCGCCAATCAAAGACTGATTTCACGCCAATCAAAAATGTGTATAGAACAGTCTTAATGAAAATTGCAAGCGCACACAGCAAACAAATTATTACCCATCAAATCTCTCTCAATGTGCTCTCGTTACATAGCTTATTTTTAATTTTTGTTTACTAAGTAATTTTTAACAAATTTAAACGTCCAAGTTTTTCGATTATTATTAATGTTTTTATGATAGAATGATATTAATGTTTTTATGATAAAATGACTACTTGTCGAGTTAATCATCATTATAATAATTATTTTTAATTCTTTATTTGTCTTTATAGTTTACTATAAAATAATATAGCAATGGAGTAGCATCATAAACACCATCCTTAATAATAATATAAAGGATTTGATCTTTAAATTTATATGCCGAAATTTAGAAAACAGGTATAAAATAATTAATTGTTTATTTACTTTCCCAGGATAATTCAAAATTATGAGACGAGGATTCTTGGTGGAAATGTAAAGAGCTACAAAAAATAGACTATTTTATGAAAAATCTAGAAATGGTACTAAATTGTATATACTCTCCCCTATATACTAGTAATATAACGAGAACAAACCATGCAAGACATCCTCAGCTTAAACATAAGGATTATTGATGTGTAATGCGTTAATTATTGAATACAATCATCTTGTTGTTTTCATTTGAAATATATATAAACATTTCTTAGAATATTGTTATGTAACTTATTAGGATGATTAACAAACGTTATAAATCGAATTACATGCTAATCAAAACACTCATCCATCTATCTAAACTCTAAACAATTATAATATAGTGTTAATAATAAAATTCCAATCTATGTTGTTTATATCATTGTCTTGTGAAACGATTGATTTCTGAAGATATAATTTAATATCTATCTCTTCGATTATTATTTGTCTTTGATCTGTAATAATTCAATTTATACTGAAGATTTTAGAAAAAATACGACTAAAATATTCATTTGACTAACTTACTGTTGTCGCAATGAGGCACGGATCCAGATAATTTTTGAAATATAAGCCTTTCATTAGCCTTTTAACAAAGAATTATAATTCTTAATTTTTCCTTTCTTTCGTTGCCTACTATCACTGAACCACTGATTTACTTAAGAAACATGGTGATTTGTGTGATTAAACAACATGCTTTAAGATATTGATTAAAATTGCTCCAGAATAATGTTCTGGCGTACCTTTATCAAATTGTTGAATATGTCCAATTATTTTCAAATGTCGATTCTATCTGCATTTTTTGGATCAAAAATTACTCAAGAAAATAATTTTTATCAACTCGTTGTCAAATAAAATTTTTCGATTTTTTGTGATTTAAAAAATGTAAACATCGGGTTCGTTTAACGATAGAGAGTTTTTATTTTTTGAGATATCGCCTTGAATACTGATGAGAAAGCTTTTATTTCGGACAAATTCTGAGTATATCTTGAAAACTACTCTCCTTATTCTCAAATTTGTTTGATTTTCTTATTTAGGTTCTTATTACCTTCAATGATTTATAGATATGGAGATCTAATTACTTTGTCATTGAAGGGAAAGTTTTTATAGTATAGACTGAAATACTTCAGAATATCATCCCTAAAATACGATGTGTCATAAACTAGTCGTTTATTGGTCAAAGACAAAGTTCCATAGAAAACGATTCATATATGAGACAAAAAAATAATTACTGTTTCTAAGCAATTTGCTAAATGGATGTATGTATCACTCATTTAAACAGATAAACAAAACCAACTGCTTTTGTTATGATTGTAATTTTTACCCAAAAAATAAAGATATCAATCAAATGCAAATACCGTTACTAATATAATATAACAATGGGGTTTATCCTCCACTCTGCAGCCACAGATCTATAACAGAGGCCGCCCTCACCATTATTTTTTATCTTTATTTATTTAAAGTAAATTCGGTTACATACAATCATATTTTAATAATGTGGGTGGAGTCGGTTACTTCGTTCTTATCCAAGCGACGACAGCGTGATTCATTTACCGCGCCCCATTATTTATAATTGATTAGACTACCACTGCCTGAATTCGAACCCGCAACCTCCTAGTCTAAGTAGTCAAACGGTAAAAGGTAATTGCGCCATTACTTGCTCGGCCACTCGTTTATAATACCGTTACTAGAAATATATTTGCGTAACATAATGATTGTATGAAGGTTGTAAAGTACTTTCTAGTTGAGGGATATAGAAACTTTAATGGCATACCATTTTAAATACTGCGAATCCACTACCATAACTAATTAAGTACAGTATAGTGAAAAATTTAGAAAAAAACAAATACATTGTATACAGCTATTACAAATTTGTTTCGGTATGCCAGTAATAAATTTTTCAATTAAAAATACATTATATAATAATTTTACAAAATATTATTTTTTCATTGCCTTTCATAGTTTATTTGTGACTTTTCGTAATAAAATAACATTAAAAAAAACATCAAAAGTATCTCCAAACATTCATTCAAACGTTTATGTAGATACTATAACCGTATAACCGTATAATATTGGGTTGATATGAGTATAAATTTTATGACTATGTATTACCTCGAATATTCAATAGACAATGAGAAAAATGTTTTTTAAAACGACAATTGATTGGCTAGAAGAATGAATGATTGTTGAATAGCAAGTTATTCCCACAGTAGAGACATCTGTAAAATTTATTATGATTACATGTTCTCCCTAATGCCCTTCATGTCAGTTATTTACGATCTTTCTCTTTCACTAGAGTCACAAATAACAATTGTCTCTCCATACACACATATACACACATATAATACAATATATTTCGGTTAGTTTTATTTTGTTGTGAATGTCCAATATAGTTTACAGAAAGTATCAGGAGTAAATATTATATGGGGTATAGTTCCCTTACAATGGAATTAAAAATTATTTCATCTTTGATCAGGATGAGAGAAACTTGCAAGTAAAACTAGTCAAAATCGTAAATGAGCAACATAGGTCAATTGGGTCTTGGGTCCATAGGACCCATCTTGTAAATCGATAGAGATAGAACAAAAGTGGAAATGTAAAAAATGTTTCTTATAAAAAATTAAACAAATAAACAACTTTTGTTTGAAACATTTTTTCATAAACATCACTATTTACCCGTGAGAGCGCAAATTATGCGCAAGTTGTATAGTATGTGTTATGCCTTATCAGTTGTATATGTGTGACATGTATGCATGTGTAATGTAACAGAGTAATCAACAGTGTCTATATATGGTATTTCAACAATTAACTCAGTCAATTGTTTGTTTTCATTTGTTATTTTGTGTATTGTTTAACTTAAACTTTTTATTCAGTTTTATTATATTTCAAAATTATATATAATTACCTAGCAATAATCCACCCGCTTCGCTGAACGATCTAACTTACCCCCCTCCCCCATGCAAAACACTGGAAATATATGTTGGTTTTTATTCTGAAACCAAATTATTTTGCTTTCTCTATAAATTGTAGCCTATGTGTTATTTTGATTAATTATCTATATTATTGTCGTTTTTTCGATAACGTCCAGCGTAGCCGGTGGGTAACTGCTAATCTTAAAAGACTAAGAACTCTCTAAAATAAAATGTAATTTAGATAAATAGCACTAAAGAGTATAATATCAACTTTGATGCAAATCACCCCCAAAATAAATTGGCTTCCACCCCTTTTCAATTCCGTCGTGCGACGAGTTTCAGCATAACACAAAACACGTCTTCCATCAATTAATTCTGTTAAAGAATGTTTAGGCAAAATTTAAACGAGATTGGACCAAGGAATCGCTTTTTCCCATACAAACTGTGCTCCCGTTTTTCATCTCCTAAAGAGTGAAATTTCAAACGCCTACGCCATACAAAGAACAAGTTTCAGGTCTCTACGATCAGTGGTTTAGGATGTGCGTTGATCCAGGGCAAAGCATTTTATATGTATAAAATATATGTCCATATAAATCAAGTGAATAATAAGACTGAATTATTATTATTTTTAGGCTAAGAACATAAAATCTGGGAAAGTGAAATATTTTATTGAATTGAAAGCAATTCATTTTTTGTCTAATATTTGTTTGTCTAATATTTAATATTTGATCAGATTTTTTGAAAATTTGTCTGCATAAATAAACTTGAAATTAGTAAATACTACCTACTGTTTCCTTTTTTTTTATGGCGAGCATATGGTCATTAAAAAAATTCCAAATTGAAATAAATGATTGCGAATAGATTTCTAAAACACACCGTATACCAAATGTGTGTATGTGTCCATATACATACGTTCCAGTATACACCGTCCATTCTGGTGATGAATTGGAGTTCGACTTTCATTCAGTATTTATTGAGAACAATTCGATTGGCTTCATTGTATTACAAAACAATGTGAATTCGATATTGTTAGTTTTTTGTATTCTCTTTCCAGGCAGCCTAGTGTAGGTATATGGGAAGAACGTCAAGGAAAGATCGTAATTTTGACTCTTGTATGGTCACTTTCGTTTAAGAAAGCTTTTTCAAGATCGAAGCATGTTATTGCAAACATGTGCCTGGTTTAAAAGAGTATTTTGCTTCTTCTATATAGTCTATGTATAGTCTTCTCTTATTTTAATCAAATGTTATGTTCTTGGTTGGATAGAAATTTAATGAGCTAATCCTGATAAAGAAAATGGTCCAATCCTTTAATTTTTTAATAATTTTGTTTTATTTTAGATTTTTTAATGTCCCAGCACTCGAAAAATCCTCTTATTATAGTCTTCTAAAATCTTGATAACCAATTTATTATTTCTTATGAAATTTAAACATACAACTTATATATCTTTTTGTAATCCGCATTAAATTTCCTCTTTTTGTTGATACCCTATTCGATAGGTTTTATAAAATTTTGTTTATTAACGTACTACAATTTCGGTCCAAAAAACCGCCATTTTGTTTTGTTTTTCAAACACCTATCTACGAAAATCTGGGTTTTTGAGACAAATATAATGATACCTTAAATGTTGAAATTAATTGAGCCCTTAGGAAAATACGAGGTTATAAAGAAATGTATAAACAAATATACATACATACATACATATTAACATACAAGATACACGCGAAAAACATAACCACTTCTTGACAGTCGAGTAAAAATAGCACCCTCTTTTAATGGTCTGGTCATTCCATAGACCACTGCTGTTCTTGTTAGGAATTAAGGCGGCCTATGAATGCAATATTGACTTCCTGACGTCATTATTGATTTTCTCAATATAAAATACCAAAGTTGCGACCTAGGCAAAGGATGTAACTAGACAACTTTCCTCCATATAAGTAACAATATATACACAAAGCTTTAACTAGAATTAGCTTTTTTCACATACATACAATAGAGTTGTCGTCAAGGTTTTTGTCAATATCTATATATATTGACTTAAATTATTTTTCGAGTACGTGAATTATATTGTAGAAAACGGTAATTCTTGTTCGGTATACTACACACATCTCTCTATACCTTTTTTTATTATTTTTTTGTTGTATTTCCATGAACATTTTTTATTTTCATTCAATAATAATACATTTTTTAATTTATACACATCGAAATGGTAAAAAGAATGTATGTGTGTAAATGTGTGTATAAAATAGGTATAGGTTATATGTACAGATGAAATTCACCGTACACAATAAAGTATTAAAATTAGGATTTTTTTTGTTGTTCATATGTTTCGTAATGTGAATTTATTACCTCTATGTAGACGTTCCAAGGTAAATTTTTATGTTTAAGGCAATGTTCTTGTTCTAGAAAAGCAAAACTATTGAGTCTAATAAATGCGTACAGAACTTATCATTCAAAATAAGCGTAAATGCAGATATCGTGTAAATGCTTGATGAAAATTTGCCAAGAAATCTCCGTATTATCAACTGTCCGACAAAATGATTTTTATTTATCCGGTCAAATGTACAGAAATTAGCACCCAGCTGAAATTTGGCATAATTGTTCAACACACCATCATAAATGACATCTAAAAATTTACGCGGGGGCAAAGCAAATCGCTAAGTTTTATCATAAAATTGGCTCCGATGAAAATTTAAGGTTAGATAACCAAATATAGAAATGTATCCATACTATTTTTCCTAAGAGCCACTATTTCTGAGATATAACGATTCAAAAAGTTGGAAGGGTTACAGTCGTCATAATACGTGTAATTACGCCACGTACATAACTGAAGCTGTAATACAAGTAAAAATATTTTTCTATCGGTCAGTGTTGCTAACATGTGTATACAATTTTTACTTGCAATATCTGTTGGGTGCGTAGTCATGGTGGGGACAATCAATTCGACGCCAGCGCTTGCAGTGGATAATTTCGGCGTAAAGGTAGCTGCTATGACTAACATTAAATGAAATGGTATAGTAAATGCCCAGTTAAAAGTATTGAAATGTAGCAATTAATTAAACTTGTTGCATTAAAAATTGTGAAAATAAGATACGAAATTTGTTTAAATAATATTTTCTACATGTAAATTCACATATTTGCTGATTTCAATTTGTTAGAAAATATTATTAAATTTCCAATCTATAGATTACAACTCTTCCACCTTTCTGGATCGTTATATCTCAGAAACGGTTTCGCTTATAAAAAAAGTATTGCGAACTATATGGTCTACAATTTTCGTGTGAACTAATTTTATGATAAAACTTACTTAACCCGTTTTTGTGACCTTTATGATCAATCCTACCTAATTTCAGCCGAGTGCGGATTTTTGTACCTTCGGATTTTTAAATTGACCGGATAATATGAATTGTATTTTTATTCAATTATTATTATATTAGTAGGACATAAAATATATAGATATTCGTTAATTTTAAACTTTACAGAGTCAAAAATTTCCCGAATCCTGTAAAAAAGAAAGCCTCCTTGATGAAAATTTTTATGGTGTAAATGCCTGCAATTGCTCTTACGCTTAACGTACTATCAAACCACACAATTATTGCTAAATATATTTGTGTGTCGTTTAAGCCATACATAATATATCAAAAGTTATTTTGGCCATTTTCTTTATGGAAGTCAAATAAATAAATCTATCTGAATTATTTTTTAACATACGTTAGTTATTACAGAAGAATTTTGCTTTATTGTTTTTAGTATATGGAAGAAAGAATATATTACAACGTGATTTATATTATATTCTATAATTCACCAAAAAATTATTACGCAACCATTTTAAGCTACAAATTTTTATATTAATATATTGCGGTGCATATATTTGAAAAATACATGTAATCAGCAATTTTGATATCTTGGAAATTTGTGTACTTATTCAGAATTTTTTAGCCAGCTTAACAACTGCCTTACCAAAGGAAAAATGTTATCCACTTGATAATTATATGAATTATCAAGTAGATGATTTTCCTTTGGCGGATTTTCACTATCCTTTAACGAACCTCTGATAGTATTTTATTGAATCGATCCAAACCTAATAATAATTGACGGATATCTGTTTTTGTGTACTCTGAATGAACTGAAACCAGATTCTTACCGAGTGTATCATAAGTCACTACAAATTGCTGCAGAATTTTGAAAATCAAAATAACTACGTATAAGTTTTTTGATTAGTTGCACCATTAACGAGATAATTTGTGATTTTTTAGATTTTAATTTTCAGAATTTTTCGAATAATGTTCGGAAAATTGAAATTTTTGTAATAAGGAAAAATGTAGAAAGTAAATTTTACTACATTTTATTCGAATATTTTTTCTCAAAGTTTAATATTTTAGAAAATATTTATATTCAAAGCTTTAAACACAAGAGCTTTTGTGCTATCTTGTTAATGACATAAGGAATTGAAAAATTTCCCAGGACTTTTCGCCTTTTTTAAGTTATTCTCTATAAAAATACCGTGACCTATGATGCAGTCTCTAGTTTCTCTTTTCATTTATTTTATTGCGATGGTTTGATTGATTACCAACCAAACTTAGCTTTATTAACCCTGAAAAATTCTGATGAAAAGAATCATGAAAATAACCCTTTTAGTATGAGCTCACGATTAAATAACTGTTACACTTTAAATCTTAAAAACTCTATCTTTTATATTATAATAATTTAATTAACAAATACAAAATGCGTGTAAAGTTTAACTAGCCCTTAAAAAACTATTTAGCAACATGAATACAGTTCAATCGAATTAAGACAAGGAATTTACACGTCTAGGAAACAAGTTTAAGTTATTTACTATTTTAGTTTTTATTATACCCATTTCCTCTAAGAAATGTGAGGCTAGGTTTACTGATTGTACTGTTAAAATGTTTTGTATCCTTTGATAGAAGTTTATTACATAATTCACGCAGTTTTTAAAAGACGGAAATAATGAAAAATACGAGAATTTATAATACAATTATTATAAATAAATTTTTCAATGTATTTTCGAAGTAATTATAAATTAATTTAAAAATCAATTTTATTTTGCGTACGCTTTTGTAGGAGAATAGTCAAAGGTTAGAAATTCAATCAGAAATATTAATTTCCAATAAAATGACTTTATTGATAAAATTAATTTTGTACTATTAACATTTTGGGAGATATAATATTGGCATTAGTGTTTAAATATGATTTTGGTAATGTCATGGCAAATGTTTGAATCTAATTAGTCTTATGTGAGTGGTTTATCTCCGCTATCTGATAGAGAAAATATAAATGATACACTGTTTTTAAATTTTATATGTGGTTTTCGAATCATGTACACTTTACACTTCATTCAAGCCAGCCAGACACGATGCCTATTAAGTCATATGATGCAAAGTCATATTTTGACATAAATGCTATAATACTAGTTTATCTACGCTCGTGAGATAAGAACTATTTAGCCCACTCATTTTGTGTGATGAAAATAATTTATTACATTACGCATTTTCTTAATCACATACATTTTTTTGTATTAAATAGTAGAGAAAAATTATTTTTCGAATAACTATAAAAAAAAAAACCAAGATAAATTAAAGATTTGTTTGTATGTTTATTATGGTAAACATAGTATATGACGTAAAATACTATGTCCGATCTGTCTCTAATTCTCTATCGTCTAATTAGTAGTATAAAAAGTGTATATCTTCTGTATATCTTGGTCAATTTTAATTTAAATTTCACTTTTTGCCATCTTTTTACAATTATTTCAAATTTTATCAATAAATGTGAAAATAATTTCATGAATATTCCCTATTAGCCAACACACTGTCAAAATCTAAGTTGCTATAGTAACTTTCGTAATGTTCTAGGTTCCTCAATAATTTATGGCAAATTCTAAATAATAATAACAGTTTATTAACACATTTTAGAGATGTAGATAAATTTTTGTACGATAAACGGGGGGATAATTTATTAAGAGAGTACTCCAACTCGTGCAACTCGCTGTGCAACTATCGCTTTCGTACGTTAATAATGCTCTTAGCCCACTTGCATCGTAAATAGCTATTTCCACTGAGCCTAATATCATGCCAGTTTATATTTTTATGTGTCTAATTTCGATTTAAAATTCATTTTCTTTGAAAAAACAATCCTTTATTGAACCAAATATTCAAATTTTATTTCACACTGTACCAACATAAACACTAAATATTTGAATAAATATACAGTTAAAACATATAAATATATGCATGTGTAATGTTTAATGTGTGTATTGTGTTATATGTTTATGATTGTATTGTATTATACACACACTTCACATTTAACACCCACAAAACACATTGACCACATAAACTGAACCCTAGAGAATTGTATTATAACAACGATGGGTGACCTCTCTCTCACTATACTCGTACACGTTACGAGTATGTTGTGTTGTTAACTACGACTGTTAACTTTCAACATTTATTTGAATACCATGGAACATATTATGAGAGAAAGTGGATTATGCCAAACCGCACATGTTTATGGAAAATGTCCGGGTATATTTTGAAATGTGACTGATTTTTATTTAAAATTCCTTGATGCTATTCACTAACGAAAAATTTGAGCACGCATCAATATAGTAGAGGTAATTGCTTAGAGATAATTGATTTGTTAAAGGACTTAATTTTTTTTCTCCTTCATGTCTGCGAGAAACAAAAAAGATTTATCGTTGCGCTTCATTTCTGATCTAACAATAAGGATTATTCCACTGACAAAACTTTGCAATTTCTATAAGTACTAGATTACAAGTGTAAACATTGCTTAAATTGCTATGGAAAACTTAAAAAGAGATAATACAGCCCTTTACTTATTACCCGATTGTGAAGGAGTGGTTATGTTTTTCGCGCGTATTTTGTATGTATGTATGTATATTTATTTGTAAATTTTTTATTACTTTGTATGTTTCAAACGGTTGAATGGATTTCAACATTTAAGGTATCATTATATTTGATCAAAAAAACAAAACAAAATGGCAGATTTCTGCAGCGAAAAAGTAATGCTTTAATTTAAAAAAAATTGTCCCCACAATGTTGTCAATCACAGACAACAGTACAGATTAGATCAGGTATTTAAAGGAAAATAAAAAGATTGCTCTTCTTAACTTACATGCTTTGTTCTGCATCAAAATTGTTACTTAAAAAAAAAAAAAAATTTAGAATTTTTCCTTTGAAAAACTCATTCATATTATTTTGTTTCAGATGGTGAACCAATAAAGTTGCCAGAAAATCTGGAAAGTTTACCAAAGGCAGATCATTTTCCAACACAACGCCATCGGTGGAATACAAATGAGGTAAGGTTTTGTAAAAATGTATGCCTTAAATTTTGATATAAGTCCAGTTTCAAGCATATTGAAAATACTATATTTCCTTCAAATATGTTTTCTTTGAACCCCAACTGCTCGTAATGTATTCCAATATATTCCAATATGTAAAACATACTAATGCTTAATTTTTTAATCGGTATTCAAGGGCCCTTTCGTTTATATTTTATTCCCTATTCGTCTCGCAATGAATCTAATACCGACGAAAGTGATATTAACGACCATGAAAACAATCACAAGTTTTGTTTTATACCTTTTAGTAAAAAATGAATGTAAAAAGATTAACAAACTTCTTTTAGATGAATTTATCTAGAAACGTACGCTTTGAAAGTCGATAATATTAGTTTATTTCAAATAGGTTTTGTTTTTCAATACAATTTTTTTTTTACTCTAAGAACAAGATTTTAAGCATTTTCAATCATCAAAACAAAAGAGAGATCTGCTTATATAAAAATAAATCATTTCTATTTCAAATAAAAATATTTTCAAATACATTTTACATTTATTATGATAATCAATTGTTTATAATAGATAAACTCCACTCATCAAAAAATATATTTATTATAAATCAATTTAACATTCAACCGCTTTGAACGCTTCAAGCTATTACTTTAAAACAGAACTTACCATATGTGTATGTATACATTTAATAAATATAGGTGTATGTGTATTTAAACTATACACGGGAAATATACATTCATACAGAGTGTCTTGGAAATTTTATGCACATTGTTCACAAATTTATTTGTTGGATATTATTAATATGAAAATACGTTTTATCTCTCTAGTCTCATTTTATTTTAAGAACTTTAGTCTCACGGTAATTATAGGCTGAGACAGAGAAGTTTATAGAATTTTGAAAATACTGTTAAAAAAACTTTCATCCACTTTTTCAATTATCTTCTTACCTAGAAAATTATTTGTGTTTTAACGCCATTTCGCTTGTTTGGACTGTGAAAACGTGTGATCACTTTTTTTATCTGTTGTCAAATTAACCATATTGAAACACTAAAAGAGAGATCCTGGATCAAATCTCATTGAGAGCATTACACGATTTAAATCATTTCTTGTCAGAAAATCTCTTATCTCTATAAAATGTAATGAATCACAATTAAATTTCTTCACTGCAAAATTTTCTTAAAAGCTTTTGTAAGTTTTAGGCATTTCTTACTTGACTGATTATCAGTTTTACAAACCCTAGTGGCTCTGTTGGTTAAAACATCTAACAACAAAAATAAATTTTATTTAACAGTTGAGATGAGCTAGGCTAGTGCTTGGCATATGAATGGAATAGATGCACTCAGTCATAACTGGGGAAAACTTTAATCTGGACTCCGACTGAATGGGAGAAATGCCGAACGTACTCTTCGAAATACCTATATACATTTTTCAATGGCGTGAAAATATTCTTTGATAAACATTATAATTTTTTTAAGACTCTTCTTAAACATTTGTTGGTGTAAAAAAAAATTTATAAAGAAAAGCGGTTTTCCAGATAAGAATGGTTAAAATAATAAAATTGGAAATTTTATTTCTTTATGCCTAATTATGGAGTTCCACAAAGTATATCTCTATACAGTTAAAGAATGGTTAAAGTTAAATTTGAATTTCAAGCACTTCGAGTATTTCTTTATCGATTTAAAATTTGGATATGTTATAGGTACTCATATTCTATCTGCATTGATTACTTTTATTTTTCGAAAATCCTGTTAGTTTTCACAATTTTGATTGTTCACATCTGGGAACTTTTTCGTATTCCACTATATCAGAATGTGAACAGTGAAAATTGGGAAAATTAACAAGATTTTCCAAAAATAATCACGGCAGGTAGAATATAGGTACCAATAATATATCTTATTTTCAAGTCGATAGAGTAAAGGATACAATCGCAGTCCTTGAAATTCAAATTTGACTATAACCATTCTTATCTGGAAAACCGCTTATCTTTTTAATATTTTTTTTACACCAATTAATATTTAAGAGGATTCTTAAAAAAATTATAAAGTTTCACGGCAATCAAATAATGATTTCACGCCATTGAAAAATGTGTATAGAACCGTCTTAAACTGTGTGCTACTAGAAATGGAACACCCTATTTAGTCTATATTCATAGATAAAATACATACATTTCTATATGTGCTTGGTTATATTATATGTTATGTGATGTCTGTTTAAACAAAGTATGTAACTTCCCAACTCTATTTTATGTGTGACGATAGAGAAAACATAGTAAAGACTAAATCATCATTAACTTTTAGTTTAGTTAAACATGTGGATGGTTCTAGTTTTCATTCAAGTAACAAATACAGAATGTTCTAAAGTTCTATGAAAACAAAGCAATTCGTTGAAATATCTACGCTTCAGATTATGAAATAAAAAACTAGTGGTATAATTTATTGAAAAAACTTGAACTCAAACTTGAACATCGCGAAACTAAAAAAAACAATTCGGCTTGGGAAAAAAATATATGTACATTCAAGTACTGTGTCACAAAAAATGCACGTATTTTACCATATTAAGTGTTATAACTATAAAATTATAACTGAATCACATCAAAAGTTATGACTAATAACACGTAGAATGGTGTAAGTTTTGCGTTTATTTTGACTTAGAGAAAAAACTTGATACTACTTTTTAATACCTACGTTAAATACAAAAAATATTGGCATGCATGTAAATTTGTCATCCTTTGTTCTTTGATCTTTTTGTATTGGTAAATAAATTGAAAAAGCCGAACGTTTGCTTTTACCTACCACGCGTGTCACGTTTTTTTATGAAAAGTGTTTAATCGTTACATCGTTACTGATTCTTTTTGTAATCACGTAACTTCTGAACGATTAATTTAACCAATAGATATAAAATTAAAATTCTATAATTGTTTTAATTGCTCTTGTCGATAGTTCTTTACAATATATGGGTCCTTTTCACCCCCCTTATTAGAAAAGTGGTATAAACTTCCTCTGAGAAAGCCAAGTTCGGTTCAAAAGATAAGGCAAACTGAGGACATGATAGGCTAAAGTTTCATTGAATTGGTTATTTTCAAGCTTTTATTCAATCAATCAAGTTCTTATGTTCGTATAATTAGCTATCTCCTTATTGGATTATTTCCATTTAAAATTAATAATTGGAAATCAAAGGTGCTTTCCGATGTAATTGGGATGGCCATACAAATACTATGACAAGAAATAGAAATATGGTGGATGCTACATAAAACTAACCCAGCATTCCCTTGTATTTCTCTGAATTTGTTGCTAGGTAGGAAAAACCATTAAGAAGGGTTTTTTTTGGAATGATTCTTCTGTACCTGAATCGATATTTAGATAATGCCGAATCATTATCACCAAATGATGAGATGACCAAAAATTGTTTACAGAAACTTTTTTGTGCTGATCTTTATAGTTTGTGGCTAAAATTACCTAAACAAGTGAAAGTCATTTCAAAAAAATTTTCTTAATATCTATTTTTGACCATGTAAGCTGCGATGCTTTTTGTCCAATTTTATGCATGGAACATTTAGTAAGAGCACATTCTAGCTAAGCAGTGATTGTATAAAAGTGAACTAAATTTGATTTTATATGATAGATACCATTCGGTTGGTCTTTGGTTGAATAGCTAGCTGGTTGGTTGGTATTCATCGTTTATTATTTATTATCACTATTGTGATTATAAAACAAAGTTTGGTGTTAATTTTATAACATTTTAATATCATCAAATTATTGTTTTAGTTTTATTTATTGATTCAGTAAAGTATAATAGAGAAGATGTGTATTGTCTTTATATTTTTAGTATCTTTAAACCTAGAAAGCAAAGAATTAAAAAGCACAAATAAAATTTCAATCTCTTAATTATTTTTTTGAAAGTGTAAAAAAAGAAGTTTTTAGTTATTCAAATGATAATTCCCTTACATCTAAAAAATATTAAGTTTTAATAGCTTCGACATAAGAGAGTTTTAAAGCGTATCAAAGCAACATTATATAGTGATTTTAAAAAAAATTAAATAATTTACGCTTATTTTTTCGAAAATCATCAAATTTAATCTGAATCTACATGCTTTTCAAAATAGCATAAAAACAAAAACTTGGAACTCTCTTACATTGGGCTTCTCTCTCTCATTTGATAATTTTCATTCACCATAAAGTATTGTTGATTATGAAACAGTCAATGCAATTACCTTGAGTTTAAATGAAGATCCTAAAACGGATATCGTTTCGTAACCATAAGTCACGATCTCTCTAATATTAAGATAAGCGGTCTGGTTGGAAAACCCATATTAAACAAAACTCTTACTACCTCACAGCCAATTTTTGTTACAGATAATAAGAGTACAAATACAATGACACTTATTTCAAAAGTGTTTTCAATTTTGCACCAATGTATTAGCTTCTAAAAATCTTTTATTTTGAACGTGAAAACCAAACGTTGATGTTAGTTTCAAGTTTTTAACACCATAGATTAAGTCGACAAATGAAATGTTCGACAAAAGACAAGGATAGATAGATCACAGCTTAAGTGACATCTATGAGCGCAATAGAAAAATTAATTAATTAATACTTTTGTTATTACCAAACAAGTAGAACTTCTTACGTGTGTAATAATGTGCACAAATTCTTTTTAATATGAAATATCTCTCGTTTGTTTATTTTAAAAATTGATAACTTCGACTCACACCTAAAAATTTTTTTCCGAAATGTCCATGTTCAAAATGTTCGTTTTATTGACGACATGACAGTTATAGATAGACCTTATAGACCTAATCAACAATATTAAACTTGCTTCCGTTTCCAATATACAAAATCTCTCTAACCATAGCTTAAATACTATGGTGTATATATGCATGAATGGAAGAAAGTAAAACAATTATTACAAAAGTTTTTAATCAAAATTAGAAATCTTATGAAAATTATTACATAGTAAGTAAGTTCGTTCAAACAAGTATTATAATAAAGAAAACAAAACATGTACCTCTCTCTACATACACGTAAGTAATACTTAAATTTAGAACAGTATAAAATGTGTATGTATAGATATATTTGTTACATGCATTAATTCCAAATTTCTGAGAAAAGTCTAGTTTTGAATCCGAAAATCTAAATCACAGAAAAAAATTAATAACCAATCTTTGTGGCTCAGTTGATTTGAACGTTCTAATGTTCGTTTGTCAGCTAACTGAATAGTAATAGATTATTTGGTTTGTGTCAAGTAGTGATCCCAGACGCACATACATCCAAAAACAGTTGTGCATATGTATTCACGACTAGTTTTGAATATAAATAGTATAAAAATGCAAAATTCGTGTATTATTATAAATAAAAATAATATAAAGCATACACACAATGTTACTTGACAGTTTCCGCCAGTTTGCTCAACATGGCAAGCCGCGTTAAGAAACATCGTTCCAATAAATTAAGAGTTGGCATACATAGGGAAAAAAGTGACAACACACATTGGACAAGAAAATAGGCATCAAGACTTCGAGCGAGGGTCTGCACTACTAGAAGAGCCTTTGAATCTTATCTAACTAAATCAGTTATACTTTTTAGAACCGAATAAAATCCGAATATTTGTGAGCGTATTTATAACATGCATTTATTTTGAACTTTAACGCACAGGTCAAAAGGTAAAAAATTTTTCCTTTTTTAAATTTTTTCATTAAATTTTCTTTTTGAGATAGAAAGCCAAATTTTTTCCCTCTAGATAATATCTCTGAAATCGCTGAACTCGCTATCCAATAAAATTTAAATTTTTACTAATGGATATTAAAGGAAATTGCCCGATTAGATTTGCAGCCAAATAAAAGCGTAGAAAGACGTTTTAATCTTCAAGCAGTCACACCATAATCTACCACTTCCTAATACATTTGTAATGTAATATGCTTTTTTCACGTATTGTTCCGTATGCTTTAATCACCTCGGTTCACTAAAATCCACCAATGTGACTTCTTTCCAAGTGCTTTCTCAAATAAGGGAAGCTTTTTTTTCCTGTGTAATTGTCAAATAGATTATGACGCCCACCTGAAATGTATTAAAAACTCGATTAACAATCGCTTTAAACTTTTTTGTTGCATTATCGTCTACCACAAAGGTAGAAATTTTTATATTGTTAGATATTTTATCAATATTAGAAAGGAAAAATATGTGTTAAAAATAAACAGTCAGTGGATCCAAATTTTTATCGTTAGATATATTGATTTTTTTAAATGCTCTTGCCGATAGCAGTCTCTCAATTAGGAAGAATGTTCCTGATTTAAGAATATTTTAATATTCTTTAAGGATATTTTAGAATTTTAATATTCTATAGCATAAAATTTTAATTATTTAAGTTGTATAAGGAAAACGGAAATATTTACGACAGGCAAAGTTGCAATAATTAAATCAGAAAGTTATCAGTCGATCGCTTAAAAATCATAGTCATCACCGTTTGTTTTATGAAATGTTCTTGTCGATACAAGTAAGAAGTAAGTTTAGTTGTTAGGTCGGGGTGGCGAATGTAAAATACATATTTGATGAGATTGAATGTGGATGGTGAATAATGGGTGATTGGTGGGTACATGAAGATATTAAATGAAAAGTATGAGTGAAAGAAGTTAGCAAGTTATATTTGTATATGAAGAAAATATATATGTGTAGTTAGACACATGGGGAAAAGTTATGGCTTCAAAGTTAGTTTGTCATTGAATTTGAAAATTGAATGCGCCTGTCAGTCACTTATTCAATTCACTTATATATTTACAAAAGATAAGATATTGTAGGTATTTTGTGACTGATTCATATACATAGATTTTTTTTGTTAGAAATAAAATGAAGTTTCTGGAGTAAATTGCCAAATAGAAAAATAGGTTGTATTGTAATATTTTTTGCTGTTAAAATCAAACAATTTTATATATCTTGATATCGAAATTCTTTTGATCTTGAAGAGGCCTTTTAAAATATTGAAAACACCAGGAAACACAATCGAATTTAATGATTGAAAAAATAATTTAATTTGGAAAGAATGAGCAGGAAAATTGGGTCGATACTCTGATTTAGATGCAACTCTCTTTTTACGAAAATAAATCCTAATTTTTTTTAAAGATAATGCAAATTGGATCTTGACGCCGGCTATCCTGTCGCTAAATGATGCAAATTTGAAAAATGGCTGTGTTTCAAGTGCGTATATTTTCTTAGCTGTGTTCGATATACGAAGTCTAAAAAGGAGGTCATGATTATCTTACGTATAAGCAGATTTTCTTGAAACATTGCTTAGAACACTCTCAATCAAACTACAAACAAAACCTTCAAAAAGATCAAAATCTGTTTATCCGTTTGGGTGCTACGGTGCCACTAACGAATCGATCAGGTCTGATTTTATGTCAAGGGTTTCCTTAAGCTTCATATATCAATATGAATATATGTACCTAATACAAAATACTAATCTGCCCTTCTTTGCAATATTTGTAACTGAGATATAATCTTGGAACTTAAGAAATATTTAGTAACAGAACAAATAGTAAAAGAAACCAGGAATAATGAAAAAAAAAAAAACAAAACAAAAGAACAAAAACATGAAAATTGTTGTAAAGCCCAAAACGATTTATTCACCATAGATAAGAATATTATCAACGACCCAAAACATTTAAACTAAAATGATAAATTCTCTATTTTATATATTTGAAAAAAAAAAAAAAAAAAAAAAAAAAAACATCATCCTATTGAAATAAAAGAGGTTAACACAAAAGTTTTGTAAGGTTTTTGTATATATTTGTTTGACAATTTCTGTTTGATGTATATCTTTGTCATCAATTTCTTCAATGGTTTTATATCTTGTTTGAAATACAAGTCACACTTTATACACAGGAAGTTATAAAATAATGTTTTTTAAGGAAATATAACTAATAATATGGGTAATATCTTGCGGTATTTCAACCCTGGTTCATTTTTACTTTCTTAAAACATATCACTATATATGACAGCAAGTATTGGGAAAATCATTTTCCACATACGACAATCAGTGGCTCTTAAAATAGAACTGGGATAATAGGTTTAAACTGTGTTTCAACAGACGTTGGATAAAATGCTGACGTTAGATTATATGAAACCATAGCTATTTTCAATGATCCCTCTGATAAAAATAGCCCAGTCTTTCATTGGTATCCTCATTCAATAAATTAGTGCTGTTTTTTAAGATGTAAGCCGGCTTACAACTGCTTTATAGGCTGTTTGGCATCATTAGTGGTTTTTTTTAATATTAATTTACTTTCCAGAATCCAAGCAATCAAGAGAAATATTTTCTCTTGTTTGTTTGTAAAAATAGAAATACCATTTTTTATTTAGTGTATTAAATTTAAAAAATTTGCTTTCAATAATCATTTATTTAGACTTGGACTATTGTGCTTTCCATTTTAAGTCACATTTTACCCACAACACTACTTATTGGTGGTTATTTTGATATACAATATTTAAGTTTTTGAACAGAAAAGATCGTTTCGTTTGTGACATCATAGCACCCAAACGGATAAACCGATTTTTATTTTCTTTAAGGTTTTGTTTATAATTTGATCGAAAGGGTTCTAAGCAATGTTTAAGAAAATCTGCTTATATGTCAGACAATCATTACCTCTTTCTTAGTTATTTTCGGATACGGAACACAGATAAGAATATATACGCACTTGAAACACAGCCTTTTTCAGATTTGCATCATTTATCGACAGGATAAACGGCATCAAGATCCAATTTGCATTATCTTTAAAAACAAATTAGGAAATGTTGAGGAGTTAAAATTTGAAAAGGAGCAACTTAACGTACTTTAATTCAAGCCACTGTCCCACTGCTTAACACTTCAAAACAGTTGATATTTTAATACATCCTATATTAATTTCCTATTTTTGAAGACACAAACGAAAAAAATGTACAGTGAAATCTGTCATCATCTTCTAGTTCAATATTAAAGACCGTGGGCTCATAATGAAGCGATTCCACGATTCTTTTTATCTGCCTCTTTATAATAATGATTGTTGGTATGCCCACAAAGAAAATTGAAGTTTTAACAGCAGTGACTTAAGAACTTCGTTAAGACTTTTCGTCTTTTTGTACGGTTTTTTGTGTCTTTCTACAATGTTGAGAAGTTTTTGATAAAATATTTGTGATAAATGACTGACTTTGAAACTGTTTTTACAACTGCCCATTTTTCTCTGTCATATTTTCACTGTTGCCAATAATAATCAACTTCAATTATTTGTCACCAAACTCACATTTATCAATTTTCAAAAGGACCGAAAAAATTTTCTTGGAAATTTCACTTTATTGTGAGCTAACGGTTTATTAACACTGTAACACTCTGTATGAATGTGTATTTTATTTGTTCAACATTTTATATAACTTAAAAAACTTGTTGCATCATCATCATCACGATCTTCATCATCGTTCTCCTCTTCGAATAACAAACACCATTTCATTGCAACGTATAAACAAACACCTCCCGTGAATAAAACTTCTTTCTATGTATTTGTTTCCTCTATGAATGTATATTCTAGTTATTATTTGTTCTCCTTCTGTATTGGACACTTTTTCAATTTTTCAATTTATATTATTTTATTGAAAAATATTTGTAAAACTTTTAACGGTTTAACATGTAGGTATATATAGAGTATGTTCTTGTTAGTGGAAGAGAAAGTCATAGTATTACTATAAACACAATGTTTGTATAATAAAGTTTTAAGATTTATTTAACTGTATAAAGTTAAATCGTAATCGAAGTATACTCTAAGCAAATATGGCATTTGGTTACTTAATTTCGCAAAGTAGTAGTGTCTCACAGGAAAGCTTTTAATAAAAAAATTTGTTGCGCTTAGAAGGGGCTATCTAACGATAACTTTAAATTCGATCTTGAACTTGAACTTTAATGTCATTTAAGATAATTTGCCTTTTACATTAAAATTTGTTATTAATATTTTTGTTTTTGTAATTTGACCCTGAAAGACTATCAAAAAAAGTCATGAACTTATCTAAATAAACATTTTCAAAAACAGGTGTTCCCTGTTAAAAAAAATTCAGTTATGTTCAAGGGAAAAGGGCAGGAGCCATCTAACAATTTTTACAAGTTATAATTTACCCTTGAACTTTACCTTCAAATTCAAGGGCAAATTAAAAGTTACCGTTAGATGGCTCCCTCAAAAAGTTTAACAACTTTTGTTAAGATTTTTAATTCAGCTTTCCTGGGGAGATATTTAGGTCGATACATTAAAATGACCTACTGCGTATACATATTTTTAAGTAACTTGATGGTTATGTCTTAAATATCGAATAAAATAAATTATCTTTTTTTATAAATTTAGGAGGTCCTTTCGTACCCAATGTTAATTTTAAAATATTAGACTACAAGGAAAAATAATTTTGTTTAATAGTTTAAGTCTCTATCGTACAGTGAAATTTCGATCATACATTACCGTGTAAATTGTGTGAAAAAAAATTCAAACCTTAACATTTGTTGCCAGTCTCACGAGAAAGTAAGACCCTACCAACATTTCTTGAATTATACTACCAGTTATCGATTGGATGGAGTGAAAAAAATGAAAAGACCTATTTTATTGAATTAAAGAGGTTCTTTCAGCCAACGATAGGATCCCCTTAGAAATCTACGTAAAAATTTTGCGTTGAAATCTTCGTTTCAGAATTTAAAGAAAGTAACATTAATAACCAATTGCCAATTTTCTTGGACTAGTATTTATCGATTTATTTTTTTATTTTATTTAATTTAATTTTTACAAATCGAGTTGTGTGTTAATAGACCATTCCGTAACCCAAAAAAGATTTCACAACTCTGATTCTGGCGCAACTTTCGAATTGAAATGTTAACTTAAAAGTTTATCGCCATTTGTATCAGTTCAAAACTGAAAGTGCTGGATGAATAGCGTATAGAAGAGTCATTTTATTTTGAATTTGAAAATTTTGAATAGAGGAATCTTATCTGCAAAAACTTTTGTTTAAAGTCTTTCACGCCCTGCAATATATAAAAATCTAAACGAAATTTATCCATTTTATTTTAGTTTTCTATGTATCTTTCAATGTATCTTTCGTTAAAATTTTAAAATGTGCAAGAATTGATGACAACAATTTAAATCAAAATTATAATCAATTGATAAACATAAAAGATATAAGCAATTAAATAATTTTTTCTGTTTTATTCTTGCAAGACAACTTTATTATGTAGTCTCTTCCACAATTGCAGATTATGACGAAATAAAGTATTGTTTTCCTTTTTTTCTATTTGTACATTTAAATCGTTCATATTTTCGTAGTTATTGATGTTATCCAACAATTGATTTTACACGATGTTGTTTTTTTGTTTATTCGTTAATCGTTTAATTGTAGTAAACGATTAACGAATAAAGAAAAAAAAACAGACTAAGCAAAATTCTTTGCTTCAATAAGCGTAATAAAAAGATTTCTTCTAAAAATGAAAACTATTTAATACGTAATTTCGGTGGAAAACTTTTACCCATAAAGGAAAACAATATGGTAAAAATTAAAAGAAATAAAATAGAGACAAACTCGGTGAGAGTTTATTCGAGCACATGAATCATCAGCTATGGAATCTTTTGAATTAAAGTCTGCTAAGTACATTCATAAAGCATTTCTTCATATGTAGAATATAACGAACTGCTCTTGATATCTTTTCGCTACTGCACAATACAATTGTTTACGAAAATTATAAATTTAATTTTCATGATCAAGATGACGGAAAGTTGATTATTATGAAAACTTTATGTTTTTAAATAATACTCTGAATAACATAAATAAAGAAGAAATCTCTTTTATAATCTCTTCACATACCGACTTGAATTAATTATTACGGCGGTTATCACGTGAATCCGCTACTGGTATCAACAGCCTTAATATAATAATTTTATTTGTAGGTCACCAACTTTCCTAGTAAGAAAAAAAAATTTGTATTTATAATAAATCGCTCATTTGAAACATTACTTTACGAATTTTAATCCAAATTGACTTGTTTTTGGCTACAACTTTTTAAAGGTTTGACAAAATTAATGGGTTTTTGGAATTAAAATCAAGAGAGAAGAAGTATTTACTTAAAATCACTTTTAAAAATAGTCTTTCGTGCCAAATTTCAACTATTACAAAATAAAAATTAAATAATATACGATTATGTATTATATATATATAATATTCGATCTTATATCTTAACTAATATTTATTATGAAATAGCCTGATACCCGCTCGTTTTTACTTGGCTTAAAAGTTACAAACACCGCTTTATATTGCCCCACCTCTCTTGACGTGCACAGTTTTGGGTAAAATAGTCATAACTCATTGAGTATATCAGAAAAGTTGGCCATGAATGGTTTAACATTTACAATTTCAAATTTTTACAGAATACTTTAATTTATGGTTCAAAAAGATGATTATAGATCTGCTCCAACTATAATCATCATTTTGAACCATAAATTACAGATTTTTTAAAAATTTATTTTTATAAATTATACAGTTATTCTGAAGAATGAGCTATATTGCTGTACAGTTTCATTAACAATCATCCTTACTTTCGCATTTATAATATATATAGAGATTTATTTACCATCAAAATAGTTTCTAAAGTATACAAATTGTGAAAATATGAACAGTATTTTATATTGTAATACATTTTAAACTTCAATCAATAAAATATTATTTTGAATTAAATTAATTTGATTTCGTATTAGAACAAAAAACTATCTTTAAGCAATGAACTATTTGAATTTTTTCTGTTAAGCCATCTGTTCTTATATGGTATTTATAGAGCCCGTAAAAAGTATTAGTTTTAATTACGTAACCCATCTCTTCAAAAAATAACAAATCAAAACGGTACTGATGGTAAACTCTAATATGAGGTGTACACTACTTGCTTGTAATGTCATAAGAAAGTAAATTACAAACAGTAGGTACTTTTATTTTGTGATGTCACAAGCAACTACACAGATTTCAAACTTTTTTTGATCAATTGACATCAGGGTTAAAAATTTTAATAATTTTTGAGGTTTCTTGAATAATCAATTATTTTTTTATCAGATTACGAAGAATTGATTTTAAAATCCATAATCTATGAAGATATACTGTCAAATTATCTATTGAATTATTGATAATAACCATAAACACATTCGCGTGATATTACTATGATGTTTACGCTAGTGTGTGACTGGACATAATGTTTTAAATATTACACTGAAAAACAAAAATAAAGTATATTTATTATATAATAACCCACACAACTGTACTCCCAACAGATAGATAGAAGAGTTTGAGAGTTTTGAACACATCATTATTATTATAGTTAGTCAGATAATATAATTATCTTTGTAAAATTTTCTTAAATTTTCCTCGTCAACTTTATCTTTACCATTTATTTTTGTTTTTATGATTAACAATTATACTTACTTAAAATTACAATAAAAATTAATGTGTTTGTGTTGTTTGTATAAATGATGACAAAGTTTTATTAAACAAGTCATAATGACTAAAAGTTAGAATTTAGGGTAAAGCAATAAAAATTGCATTGCACCTAATGTTATAAGCCTTGTTTTGTTTAATTTTTTTCATACAAATACATGTAGCAAGCCATTAATCTTAGTTTGACATCTATGGTCCACAACAGCATTGCCAGTCCTTGCCGCATGTTGTCGATATCTTCGAATGTACACATGCTTACATACGGACAGAATTAGATAGTTTGAAAATTTCGATTTGATTTTTCGGACCCGTTACAATTATTTTCCTATACATGGAAATTCAAAAAATTATTATTGTTAACCTTGCGATAAAATAAGGCGGTTCTTATTATAATACAAATATTACCAAGAGATTTAAAATTAAACATTATAGATTAAATTCTTTATTCTTACAAAAATTAAAACTGGAAAAAAACACACCTTGTATTAAGGTCGTGATTCTAAATATGCCTATTTCATGAAAGACGGCAATTTTTTCATTGTTTTTAAATGCCTACTGACTAATAAGTATTTATTTTCTGTTAATTTTTGCTATTGATTTATAATTTTGATATGATACAATATTTTAATGGCAAGCTTTTACCTAATCGACTAGAACGGTTTCTTAAGATAGAATATTTCATAAAAACGACCGTACAATTTAAATATATTAACAGAAGTATAAAAAATATCCAAATTCTAAATTTTTGTCTGAAATATTATTGCCTGATACATTCTGTGCCCAGCGGAATATGATGCTTTGTTTATGAACAAGATGGTTTCAGATTGATATTAAATATTGTTTAATTAAAATATTATTTATGTGAGTTCAATTGTCTATTAGAATTATAATTGGAGAAAGACTAAATTCTCTGTTTTTTTGTCCATTCCGCAATACATTGTGTTTTTATCGAGTGTTTTTACATCCTTGGCCATACACTAGACAAATCTATGTTGTTAGTTAACCCCGTCTCAATCGAACGATAATAGAGACAATGAATTTATTAATGTAACTTAGTGATGAATGAGAAATAGTTCTGACCAGCATAGAGTGAATCAAATAAATTTTAACATGTTTTAATTAACTTGCTTTTGTATATCCGGGTGGAATTTTATACTAACTTCCCGATGAGCTAGAGACTTGAAATTTGGACTATAGCTCACAAGTGGATGACAATGTATTATAAAATAAACGTACCATGCTTTTATAACAGACTAAAGAGTATAAGATAATAAATTGCTATTAAGATATTAGTAAAATAATACTTTAAGGTTGGAAACGAAAAACATGGGGCATAAAACAATACATAACCATTAAGAGTGTGGTGTCTGCTATTTATTATTTTATAATTTTTCGTCCGATAGAAAAACATACCTAGTTCATTATAAATTATTTATTTTTCTTTTTTTCTTTTTTTTTCTTTTTTAGGTTCTAAGTGCAGTTAAACAAAAAACACAGATATTTCAATAATAGTTTTTAACAAAATATTAGACGAATACTTTTTTTAATGGTTTAATTTAATAATATTAGGAGAACAGGTTTAAAAATTTTTTTTTTTAAGTAGATTAATATTTGTGGAATATCTGTTGATCCGGCTTAATAATGTCCTCTGTATTAGGAGTACATCTATAAAAACTAACTTGTTTTCCAAACTTATTACTTAAATTTATGATAATTTATCGTTTAGATTACTTGTCTAGCGTGTTTTTTCCTAAGTGGTACATTTTAAGACCATGAGTATATTTTTCGCCTAACCTAGACTTTATAAGCTTGAAAATGAAGGGTGAATCGTGGAATTTGGTAAGAATCTGGATAAGGGTAGGACAGAAAAAATTTTGCTAGAGTAATCATGAATAAGATATTTGAGATTTGAATCAAAAATTGAATCATCTATCTTTATTTTCTAAATAAAGAAGATAGAAAGGTATGTTATTTGTACTAATATTGTAATAGTATTTACACAAACCAATATTTTTGATAAAATTAATTGAATGTGTGGAATGTAAAAAAAAGGTATTCAATTTAAGCAAAGGAGATTGCAACTCTAGCTTAGTTTGTAAATCGTAGGTTACGGTCTGGATTTCGGATTTGAATTTAACGGGCACGGTTTCCAGCAAGTATATATATATCGTTTATTTTATTCTTTAAATGAGAAAAAGTATTGAACTCGCATCTTGTCTTGAATATTAAAGACAACAATATAAAATCTTTGTATAAAGTTTTTTTATGAGTTTTTAAACTGAAATGAAAGTGTATTATTATTACTCTGACACCAAACAAACAAGAAACACTTTTTTTTAAAACATTACGTACATACAACCCTTATATTTGCGTAACAAACACAAACGGTTTAGAAATTGTTTATACTATATACAATAATATTGTTCTTTGTTGTTGAATATATCGTATAGCCTTGCAACTGTGAGCATACAGTTCGGATCAATAATTTTCTCATCATCTTTTCATGAGTTGATTGCAAAGAATAATCCAATTTCAGTTTCATATGTTTGCAACTCTGTAAATTAGAATTATGTAAATACTTTCGCTTGTTTCGAGCGTCAAGTGTTTCAAACATACCGTATATGATATGGATCGCTCAACAACGCCCAAATTGTTCACTTCTTCTTACAGAAAAAACAATTCTGTAAGAAATGTGAATAGACTTTGACGGAAAGATTATGATTGTTTAATGGTCCTAGTTTTCGAACAATTCGCATTATTGTGTAAAAGTACGAAGAAATCTTAAGCATTGGGGATACGGTAAGGCGAATGTATCATCTTAGAGTGCGATCAGCAAAGAATACGTCATTTCTTTCTATGGGATTTTCTTAAGAGTCGCGTATATATTAACAAACCTGTAACCTTAAAACTTACATGCGTCAAGTTATAGACGAAATTAACCCCCAGAAACTTTCAAAAGATCATAGAATATTACCTCGGACGAACTCCTGTAGAAGATCCAAAGATGACCATTTGGCTGACATCCTTTTTTTATTAAGATGAGTAAATTTATAATATTCAATTAATAGCAATATAATTAAGATAATATTAAATTTACTGTATTTTTTCTTAAGCTAAGAAACTGAATTTTTTTCACTCTTTATTTTCTTACACTACTTTTGTGAAGGGTCAGGCCATTGAAACTATTTAAATTGATTATTGAATAGGTATGTTGATTAATTTTTTTTTTATATCACTTTAGGTGAAGAATTCTCACTGCACGGTTGCAAAAATTGAAGTTGGCTTTTTATAATCTTTAGAAGTACACGAAATATGAACGTTTAAAATTACTCATTAAACAAAGAGGGAGATATAGATTAGTGACGTCATTGCTTGTTATCACCAAAGAGACAAATATAAAATACAAATATAACTTGATTTTGCTAAAAAGAGATAGGAAACAATTGAATGCTTATTACTTCTTCGTCTTTTAATCAATTTTAATTTCACTTCAAAATTTTGTCATGGTATCAAGTCTAGTTTTTCATTTTAAGGCGTAATATGGCATATTCGACGTCAAGCACCTACCGTTTTGAACTCGTTTCTAAAGATTTACGCCTACGGAAGTTGGTACGCTTTAACCGTGCCAAGAGTTTGTTAAAACATATCAATATTAATTAAAAAGAATTGAATAAAAATGCACTGCGCATACAAAGAGTTCATGAGCCTCTTGGTTTCTTGCTAAGCGCCTTAACCAACTGGGATATGTGCTCTAGGCAAGATCATCTAGATCATTCTGTAACAAAATGTTAGATTTTGTAAAACTTTTGATATGTGAAAATAATTACCAGTAGGAAAATATAGTAAAATAAAAGCGTTAGTCCAGTCTAATAAATAGTTAGCAGTTTTCTGTGTGAAAATAGTGACCTTCTATTAGAAAGTTAACATGTAAAGTTAATATGAAAGTTAACGGTACATGGATGTATACCGTACGTACATGTATGTACAGTTAAGAAAAACTTTTTTTTTAGAAACAATAACAATAATAAAAAAATATAAAAACGTACAACAACAAAACAATAGGTAGTGAAAAAATATACAGAAAATCAAATAGGGGGTGGTGGCAGGGAAAATAACATACACGCATACATCTATTATATCATATTATATAGAAAAGTGTGCCAGTAGTGTATGTGTGTGTATGTATATGTAACCCCCACCCTAACTAGCTCGTTGTTCGTTTCGTGCACATTTCCGACGACCGACATAGTTGTAATGTGTGATATGACGTGTTATGTTGTGCGTCTATGTTATTTTATATATAATATTGTATGAAGATAACATATCATATATTATACAATACCACATATATTGGGTGTCCTCCATCCCACCTCTCCCCCATCTCTTGTGTGCATGCAATAAACGAGGCAGGAAATTATTTTATCAACAGTTTTAATATTTAAAAAAAAATACAATGAACGTTGAAAGTTTTTTATAACATAATATCTGAGTTGTAAAAGGAATATTAGCTGAAACGGGGAAGCTGGTGCAGTTAACTAATTCAACCTTTTTGTTTCATATAATTTTAGAAGCAAGCCTAACCTTTAACTTCTACTCAACGACAATCTTTTTGAAGCGAATACAATTCAGACTAGTGGCAAAGAAAACTGTGCTATTATTATGTTGAAAAAACAATAATTTGTAGAAATACTAAATATTGACTTTAGTAAAGATAACTGTCGGAACACCCATTCTCTTGTTTAAACATGAATGTATCCCAAATAATTAGGTTTATGCATGCGAAAAAAATATGACGGTGACAGGATAACCTTACAAAAAATATGACTGTATGATAAATGTGGTAGTTAATTTACAAAATTTCTTCACACTCGGCTGTTCATTCGCATATGGTTTCATTATGACCATGAAACATTATCGTTTAGAAAAATTTTATGTGCCTTTGTATTTAAGGCCGGCGATTTATTTCCTAATTCTAATCACAAGATAAAAAAGAACAAGATGTGTCGTGGGACATCCGATTGGAACCATATTCCTTTTGTATCTTGCTACATTATAAACGTAGCGCCTACATTTTTTATTTATAAGATATTTTTCTAAAAATTTAAGATTTTCATTTCAAGTCAATTACTTGTTTAATTCTTTAAAGAAATTAATTTTATAACTTCTTTTAGTTTTTACTATATGAATTAATTGTAATGTTAGTTTAAAAAAGACATAGGTACTTCTGATTTAGTAGGAAACCTAATATGTCTGTACATTACGTTCGGTTTGATCAGGATATTTATTATGACATGACATACAAATTTTCTTGTAGTTTAAACATACTGATAACTTTCACAACTTAATTTTTTTAAATGATAAAATATATAATTTTGACAAAAAATACAGATTGAAAAATTATAAAAAGATTTTTGCATTTTCTTGCACTTTTCGTGGTTTTACCTCCCAATCATCAAACAAATCAGAAGCATAACGTGCGATAAGGAACAATCATAGTTCCAAAAATCAATAATAAATATATTTTGTACTAAAATCTTGTATACCGCGTCTGTTTACTGCCGTTTGTAGGATGCCGGACATGTGACTGTTGCCTTTTGGTCTCACATATTGTTATAAAAGTGTGTTAGACAAGCAATCTGCGAACAAACAAACAAAGACAAACATACAGGTAGAACTTATCTGGTCTATATACTTTGATATGAGGGACAAAATGCTTCTTTTTTTAAATTGCTATCTTCTTATAAGATTAACAATAAAAACGAATTAATATTGTAAAATGTCGTCTTGCTCTTAACAAAAACGTTTGTATTAGTTCTATCGAAAATAATATTTCATCCTCCTCATAAACAGGTGAATAATATACAGCCGGTTGCTAGATTAATTTTTATACCATGTATATATGAAATACATCAAGGTATATTAAGTTTAGTCCCAAGTTTGTAACGCTTAAAAATATTGATGCTACGACCAAAATTTTGGTATTGATGTTCACAAAATCGCGTAATTAGTTCATTTTCGGTTGTCTGTCCGTCTGTCAGTCAACCCGATAACACTAAAACGAAAAATGATATCAAGCTGAAATTTTTACAGCGTGCTCAGGACAGAAAAAGTGAGGTCGAGTTCGTAAATTTGCAACATAGGTCAATTGTGTCTTTGTTCCGCAAGACCCATTTTGTAAACCGTTAGGGATAGAACAAAAGTTTAAATATAAAAAATGTCACTTATAAAAAAATCAACAGCTTTTGTTTGAAACATTTTTTCGTAAACATCAGTGTTTACCCGTGAGTGCCCGAGTTATATATGTTTAACCTGTATGTATGTGCAATGTGATAGTGTAATCAACACAGTCTATACATGGTATTTCAACAATTAACTCAGTCAATTGTTTGTTTTCACTTGTTTTTATTCTATATACGGCCTATTTGTAGGTAAAAGACACAGGAGGGTAAGCTTTGACTTTGTTGTACTCTGAGTGACTTTTATTAAAACAGGTGTGTTCCGAAATGAGATGGATGATCATTGAGAGTACTTGCTTTTACCTTGAGAGCTGTGATGCTACGTAGTTTTAGCATTGCCCACCACTGGCATAAGGCTTGCGTACAGGTAGTTTAAAAAGATTGAGTAAGGGCAATACTGAAAGACTGAGTTGGTAACTGTACATTTAAAAAAAAGAATCAAATAATAGGAAGTAGGAAGCTCTGTAATCATATATTACTATACTAGTATGATATATTTATAGTACACACATATATAAAAACACATACATACATACGTATATCATTATTTCCTATCTTAACTTACCACGCACTTGTTTTATGGAAATTATTTAAATATTTTTTATTTTGTTTTGTCGTTTTTTTTTTATTAGTTCCCATTTTTTTATTATTGTTTTCTGTTTTAGTAATTGGAAAATGTTTGATAATATTACATTTTTCATATGTTTCCAAGA
Source organism: Chrysoperla carnea (assembly GCF_905475395.1). Lineage (NCBI taxonomy): Eukaryota > Metazoa > Arthropoda > Insecta > Neuroptera > Chrysopidae > Chrysoperla > Chrysoperla carnea. The sequence goes on from NC_058339.1 coordinate 58,303,601, forward strand.
ATGGTGTCAATTTATTCGAATAAATCTATTTAATATTTTGTTTTTTTTTAATGTCATTTCAATTAAAATGTTTAATTAAATAAATAGTACACGTAATAATCTCCTCCATTCATTTAATAGAAATGTTGTAAAACTATCGCAAAAGCAGCGCAGAGTGATAAAAAGGGAAAAATTTTAGGAAATACAATTTTTGAAATAACCATTAAAAAATTAATATACCTACCATTGAATGAACTTTTGAATGTACCAATAAAAAAAATCGCTAATTATCGTTTGAGATTTAAAAAATTTCTCTAGGCACAGCGATATTCATACAATATTCAATATTTTGTTGCAAAATTTGCAACAAACTAAAATGCCTAGTAGTGGAGAGCCATCAGATTTATACCTCGGAATCCAAGAATAGTCAATGTCTGTTTATAAAAATTATGCGACTGCATTTTTTGAAGCTTTCTTAAAAAACAAAAATTTGTGCGTTAATAATAAAAATTGACAGAAATTTTTGGATTTAAGATGCAATATTTCAAAAAATATTTATCCGAAACTTCTATAGCCTGTTGTCCGTAAAATAATAAAGTTAATTGGAAAGCGACAGGCATTAATTTTAGTTCTCGTGGTAAATTCATTAGTTTTTGTACTGAATAAATCATTAAATAATAAATAAAAGTGTACGGTATACTTTTTTCAAAAAACGTCAAATTTTTCGATTATTTGACGTTAAACACTCCGAATTTCAATCGCCAATAACTCGGAAAGTGTTGGCTTTTCGAAATATGTTTCAACACTTTTTGTTAAGAGTTTATTCCTATATCGATACCCGTTGTCATCCCCGAGAAGAGGTGACTCCCACCCTCTGGGCAAGATGGCACAAATTTTTTGTTTAAACTTCTTTAAGCAAGCTTTAAACAATACAGTTGAACAGTTTTAATAAATATTCTTTGACTTTCCCTAGATTCCCAAATTTTAAGATATTTATAACTTACGGCTCTTTGGTAAAGATAACTTATGGAAAATTTTATTTTCTGCAACTTTTAAAAATATCCATTTTGCAAATTTTAATCGAGAAATTAATAAAATTGCATCCTTTAATTAATGAAGCCCAATTTTGTTAAGAATACATCGAATTAAATATTAAATTAAGTATTTATTATTAGAGACTTTTTGATTATCTGCTCTTTTACCATATCAGCATTGTAATAAACATCATGCATTTCTTACTGTGTACTATTAATTCAAGTACTATTTTTTAAATGGCTGTTTATTCATACATTTAAACAGTATTGTTTTAAATTATCATTTATAAAATCCTTACAGGAAATCGTTTTTTATTGTTTGGTTGAATGGATACAGATCGCTTCGGGCATATTTAGTCAAATTTTTAAAATATTGTAATTGAATACGCCATACATATCGGAATTTAAATATGAAAATATTCAATATGAATATTTAATTTGACAATAATACAAAATAATAATGATAATTATTATAATTATACTTGGAACATAATAGCCTACCTATTATAATAAATTAATGTTAAATAATAATTAACAATTTATAGTATTACTATAGTAACAACAATAGTACCTACAGTTAATAACTGTGCACTACCTATATCTAACACATTCCTACAAAATTATAATTATAGGTCAATTTTAGTTTTTATATGTTTATTGAGATGATTCACTAAAAAAATTAAAGTTTGGAAGCTGCAACGCACAACGATTAGGTAAAATTACAATAGTACTTTCATTTTCATCAAATAAATTGTTATTTCACAAGAAAATTTTAGTATGTATACATCTATTTAAATTAAAAAACAAATAATTATTACCACAGTTTTCTTTTAAAAGCTATTTTTAACCCCCGAACTAAAAAAAGGGGTGTTATCAGTTTGACCGCTATGTGCGTTTGTCTGTCTGTGGCATCGTAGTGCCTAAACGGATGATACGAAATTAATTTTGGTCTTGTTTGAAAGGTAATTTAATGGTTCTTATCTATGTTCCAAGGGCAAGTTTAGGGTTCCGCACCCGAAAAATTTGTCGGGGGTGTTTTCAATTTGGTTAATTTCACTTGTAACTTCACTTCTATGTATGTTCTGGAATTTCGAAGTAAAAATTTGACAAACCGGTTTCTAACCTAGCTGAAATTTTACATGCATATGTATATCGGATTACAATGGATTTATGGTAAGCATGACCTGATTTCTCATCGCTTTCACCATATTTAATACATACGTATTTTAGTTTGAAATTAAAAATAGTTTGAAGGAAAAATCTTGCATTGTACTAAAAAGTAAAAAAACTATGCTTGTAAAAGCTTCAGAATCCCCGAAGCATCTTTAAAATTTTAACTTAAGCAAACTTTTTCAAATTGTCAAAGACAATTTTAGTGACGTAACGAAATATTATTCTTCTATTTTACAGTTGAAAGTTGATCACAATTTGCTTACGGTACTCATAAAAACTGATTCACAATGTAATGTAAAATATAAAATAGGTTGACCTCTATAATTACATTCAATAACTTGATTCATAATTTATTATTCTCGAATTTATGATTATTTTAATTAATTCCGGATATCGATTTTCATATTAATCTTTCGTATATAATTTTGTAACTACATAAACAAAATATTTTGGAAATTGAAATATTTAATATCAACTTTATATATTGTAATGATTATCATAAATATTTGTATTATATACATAGTTTTCAACAGGCTTTATTCAATATTAGCCTGATAAGTTTTAGTATTGCAACTATTGATAACTAGGAGTTGCAACTCGCCAACTGGCGATAATAATTCGTACTGATTAAAATCCGAAGAAGACCCGAATTGAGTTGGTAAAATTTCGACTACCAGATGGCGATACTTGTACTTTCCATTTATTTAAGGCCAGTAAAAATATTCAAATTCAAATAAATCCCGCCAATTGGTGACACGAATTTGTAATATTAAACAGGAAGCGGACCTCTTTTTCAGTAGTTCCAATTCAGACCACCTGACTACTTACCATTTATCAATAGAATCTGAGAAAAATATCCTAAAAATAACTTTATGAATTTTAAACTATTTTTTGTCCCGATTTATAGAAGGGATGGGGCGTATACCGATAATAAAGTTGTCAATATTAATAGTTGATGATGAAATGTCTACTGAAGTTAGAAACAAGTTTGTCAGATAAGTTCACATCCTGACTTTTTTCTAGAAATATGCGTCATATATATAACAAACATCTATAGCGTGAACAAAAATTATTAACGATTCTATTGACATTAAGAATGATTATTTATAACCCTTTTTTGGGACTTAGCGTTGAAAAAGGTTACATTAATTTAACAATTAATAACATAAAAGACTTTGGTTTATCTTTTAACAAAACCAAATCGATGATCAGATTGGAGATGGAGATTGGAGGTGGAGATTGGAGATGGAGATTGAAGATGGAGATTGGAGATGGTTTGATTAGGATTTTCGATCAATTTAGCTCGTCATTTTTTACTGTGACATTCTTTAAGTTTTATAAAAATTTCTTTTTCTTTGTATTCACTTTCTTCTTATTGGCCACTTGTTTGGTAAAAGTGTTTCCGCAATGTGGAAAAACACTTACTACATTAATTTAATTCTCAAAATTATCAATTCGCATAATTAAGGAACCCAGAGATATCTGCAAGATAATTATTTGATTTTGTAATTTTTTTCGGAGACTAATAATGTATTGTGCAATACAATATAACTAACAACTCTCTGTTATGTCACGGAGAAAAGTCATGCCACCTTATTGTTACACATAATTTTAACTATCCGATTATATCACCAAAAGTTTGTTTGAAACGTTTAAATGTGATAGTTAAAATAAACGAATGTCTATCGACAACAAACACTGAGAAGTATATTTATTCGATCTATTTTTTCTTAAACATAAATGTTTTTTTAGAGTAGCAAAGAGATGCTTTTTTTTTAATCTACTGCATGGTTCAGGCTAACAATCACAAAAGGCTTTTTTCATTTTTGTATTTAATTTAATAGTTCTAAAAATGAAAGTTTTAGTAATACACGCTATGTATTACATAATGAACAAATGAGTGAAAATACTAAGGGAATTTTAATAGTAAATTAAATCTTTTCGGAAAAATGAACTAGAAAAAATTTTTTTTTTTAATTTTCTTTTTCTCAAAATTATAAAGTTTTAAAGTTTAACATAATCATTTAGCAAAATTATTGTGTTCTGAAAGTTATAAATTGGGACATTAATGACATAGATAGCTGATGACTTCCAAGATTTATTTGTTGTCGGTTCCAAACTTATTTACTTATTTGGGAAAAAAGTTTCCATAAATAACAGCCATTTTTGGAGTTTTGCTGTTGTTAAGATAAAAGAAAGTAATATCATTTTGAAAAGATTGATCGATTATTCTCAAGCACTCTGTATGATTATATTGATTCCATATAAATAAAATATTCTTAATTTTACTATTCTCCAATGTTGTTTTTATGTTTTCAAGTCCAGTTTGTTTATTTTGCTTCCATTATTTATTCATTTTCAATAATCTATGCTTTACAAACATTTCTTTTTATAATACTTTTATTATTTTCTTGAGCTATCATGTTTTCTTATTGACAATTGTTTTTTCAATTTATAACAAAAAAATAAAAAACGCTTTTCCAGTTAAAAAAATAATAACATTGTAAGAGACTTAAAAAAGAAAAATCACAGTTAAAACTCTTGCACGACAATTTTTTTTGTATGTTACTGAACTATTAATAAGCTGATATTTTATTCTTGCAAGCTATACATTTCAAAGGATGGTTTTCCAAAATTTTTTTAATGAAAATGTGCTTGGTTTTTTAAACTATATTAATATTTTCTGTCTAATGATTGTTGTATATTCTTTTGGATTTAATTATAAAATAAAATTCTGACGTTCCTGTTAACCCAATAAACTTGAAACATGCTCCATATGAACCATTTTTTAATGTCCCCGATTCACTCGCCTAGATATATGTTTTATATATGATTTATATTCATGTTATGATTTTCATTAGAGTTTAATATTAAACCTGTTGACATGCATAACGAGCTTTGAATAGCTTTAAGGTAGTACGAGCACCAAGTCATTTTTAGATTTTGGGTTGAAATTATTTGTACCTTATTTTCAACTTTAATGATGAATTTTGTGATAACTTCATGAATGTACACGAAAAAAAAGAATAAAATTTTTCAATGTCTGCCTTTTTCGAAATATCGAAAGTTAAATAATTAAACAAAATTTTCAATTTTCGGTATTTTAATAATTACTTTCAAGTATTTAAAGTAATTATTAAATTTGTGTCCCGCTTTATTTAAATTTGTGTCCTGCTATCGTACTCGTACGTCGTTAATCAATTGGACACAACGGGTTTTTATTTGTTTTTAATTTTTTATTAAGGTTTTAACTTTCACCGACTAGTTTTGGAGAAATTTATGAAAACATATCACCCATCTACCGCTTTAACATAAAACCAATGTTAAATACGCACTTTTGTTATCATTTATTATTTAAATGATCGCCCCCTCCCCCCCAGAAATTTTCAGAATCGATTCACAGACTTAGTCCAACTTTATTTAAAAAAAAAAATCAATTGCCTTGGTGCTTGTACATCCTTAATTGGTACTTTTTTTCACATATTATTATAATTTTAATAAAGTTTTTTTTCTTTGTTTCAGGTAAGATGATAGCAGTTTTTACAATTAACCAAATTAAAAAACATTGTTTACAATATTGGTAAGATATTTTCGATAATAATGTCGTACCAAAATAGATTTAAATATGTATACTCCTCAGTGCACGGATCACATCTAGAATTATAAGTAATCCGTGCATTTCTTTTGACACTGAGATACAATACATTAACCCTTAAATTATTTTTATTTAAAATTTATTAGATATAGTTATTTCGTAGTTATTCAGAAGCCTAATTAATTTCAGAACAAACGCCCATTATTCGTATATTTCTAATTTAGTTGCGAAAAGTTTTGCTATAAGTGTTAGCAAATTTATTAATCAACCCATATTTATAATATGATACAACTGTATAAATTATAAAATAATACGGGAAAAAAATTAAATAAGGAATTTGAAAAGTTTCCAAGAATATATTATTTGTATCTTTTTGGGGGTATGTGTTGCCTGGTTATGTAAAATCCATATTATACATAGATAGATACATAGAGATACATACATAAAACAATAAAATAAATATAATAAGAATTTTTATATTTTTGTTTGAATTTAATTTCAAAATAGTTTGAAATAAAACTTTTTAAATATTATCTAAATTTATATAACAAAAGTTTTTAGTTAAAATGTTGGTTGGTGTAGATATTTTAACATTAATCTTCTATACATTTTTGTGTATATTAGTCCACAGTATGGTGCCCTTTTTTATTGGTTATTAATAAATAGGCCAGAAAATAGTTTGTAGCTATTATGTGGTGTAGTCATTTATCCTTCAAATACCTTGGGAATCTGATTGATAAAAATGCACAATGTTTAACACCTAGAACAAACACCCAAACCGTACTGCGAAAATGCAACTTTACAAGATTTTAATCCGACCAGTAGTGACGTATGGCGGTGAAACATGGACGCTGACAGAAGTTGATAAAGAAAGATTGAGAAGTTTCGAAAGAAAGGTCATCAGAGAGATATATGGGGGCGTCAAAGTAGGGGACGAACATTGACGACATATTACAAAAACAAGACATTGTTCGTTTCATCAAGTCACGAAGATTACAGTGGCTTGGACACATTCAACGCATGGACGACTCCCGGATGTATAAAAATGTATTAAATGCTAAAGTGTACAACACGAGACGAGTAGGGAGACCCAAAATCAGATGGACGGACGATGTCACGGATGATCTTAAAATTATGAATGTCGTAGGATGGGGTTCCAAGTCAAAAGATAGGATGCAATGGATGTCGATTGTTGAGGCAAGGCCGACACAGGGCTGTAGCGCCGTTTGATCAGATCGGTAATTTATGCTGAGTCACTGAAGCATGTATCCAAAATGGATAAATCGGGACAGAGGCGATTAGTGTGATTGTATACCATAAAAAAGGGAATCCAATACGTTAATTACTAAGCAAATAAAACTTGCGGACCCTAGGTGTAATAGAAAATACAGTAGAATATTATGTACCAAGAATAGAACATCACAAAAATGCGGCAGATATTGTTTCGATTTCTTTAAAGTTATACCCCTTAAGCAAATCGAAAAAATTTGTGTTTCAGGTTTGCATAAAAATTATCTTCTAGAATAATTTTGTCACAAAAAATGTAAAAATTGAACTGATTTGACGATTGAATGTGTAATAATATCTGAGATTCCTACGAACTTTAGGTTTGTCAGAGTTCAGAATACATTACGGTCGGTTTGTATGGTACAATATGAACCTTACCATTTTTGAGTAATTAATAACTTTATATTTTAAATGCTGTTCCTTTTAATTTGTTTCGTTGCCTACTAGCACTGAATATGTTATTTTACTAATCACTAGAGCGCTTGACTGTGGACTAAATGGAATGCAAACGAACCAACCAGCCATAATTTATAAGCGACAGACTTCGAACAAATGAATTCGTCATGGAATTTTGTAAATCATTTACGATTAACTTCACCACAGTCATTGAACATTTCATAATTAGATTTATAAAAAAAAAAAAAAAACGAAATTATCAGTCAGGCAAAAGTATGTGCGCACAATGGGTTGTTCAGACAAATAGATTATTTTTGTTGAAACTTGAAAGCTTCGGATTATTTATTTTCGAAGAAAGTAATATTTATTATCAGAAAGTAACTAAAAAAACATAACAGAGTTTAAAGGGACTACGATACCTGTCGGTTCTAACTCTAACAGAACCATTGTTATTGATCTAAATAATGAGATTGCAGAGATTACTATGAATTTAATTTAACTTTATTTTCGTGAATTCTTTAGTATGTATATAAGTCCTTCCTTTTGAATCCTAAAACGGAGCAGGAAGCACTCCTTTTTTACAAGGAAGTAACTCTTAAATATTCAGAAGTCCGCATTCAGAAGAGATTATTCACGTTCCTGAATTAATAATTATAAGACTGTCTATACATGGCATTGCAACAATTATGGTATTTCACTCAGTCAATTGTTTGTTTAACTTGTTGTTCATGTCATCAGGTACTTTACCAACTGTCTCATTGTCCTCTTTTCTCGTTCACAAACTCTATGTTACTTTTTAGCAATAGACTACGCTTGTAAAACTTCGACTTCGGATACACAATTGCGACTGTAAATAATGTACTATTCACGCCTTCAAAACGGTTTCTAGATCAGAAACTATTTCCGCGATCGATGAATATCGAAAAATACATGATATACACGGACCAATTATATTTCATTTATTTGTTATTTTATTTAAATCGTTCATTTTTACAGTTTGCAAGTCATTGATTCGTACGTGTTTTTTTTTATCAAAATACGGAATCCTAATCAGAAAATTTTATCAACTATGTGTATGCGAAATAAAAGGAAATTACTTTATTTAATATAATATTCATAAATACACAAATATATATGGAATAAAAAAAAAATAGTCATAAGAATTTTTAAAAGTTTCTTACTTATTATCTTCTCTTCTTATCATACTTTAATCTGGAATACATTATTTATCATAAAATATTATGATTGGCTTAAATTTATATACGATATATATATTTGTGTCCATATAATGAAAAGCTTGGTAGGCGAGTGCTTTAACATGGAAATTGAATGATTTTACTTACAAATGCACTTAAATTGCTTACATTTATAAAAAAAAAGTTGTATAAAACGTTCCTCTGAAAAATTGCATTGTCAAAATCCAAATGTAAATTACAATAGATATCTTTTACAAGTACCTACGCTAAATGTACGATATTTTCATTTTTTACCCACGAACCAAAAAGAAGGCGTGTTATAAGTTTAACCGTTACGGATGAGCCGATTATGATTTTTTTAATTTGTCTGAAAGGTTATTTAATATAGAGTGTGCTTAGATATATTTCAAATGCCAGTTTAGGGTTACGTACCTGGAATAACTAAAAAGTAGGCCAAGATCCTCAAAATCGGTTCAGTTTGTGGAAGTTTGTAAGAAGAAAGGTAATTTAATGGAGAGTTTTCTAAGATATGTTTCAAGTGCGAGTTAGGGCTCCGTAACCGAAAAATTATTCGGGAGTTTTTTAATTTTGTAAATTTCACTTGTTTATACAGAAATCATATATCCTATTATAACTATTATAAGTGTAAAGTTAGCGTACATTTCTTAGACTTATTTGAAACAGTTTAAAAATTTTGTGGGCGTTGTTCTTAGGTAGAAGTATAAACGATATTGAGATAGCTGCCCTTTTTAAGTTTTGAGCTAGACTAATTACCTCATCAGCTTAAAATCGATCAATGTTTTCCTGTTTATTCCGAAAAGACAATCGACTCTCCTATATTGTCGGTTTTTGACAAACACTTTAAAAAACTCAAATATGAAAATATTGTAAATACGTCGCCTTGTTTAGATCGATAATCGATCATGCCGGAGGATTGGTTCTACACGCATCCAAAAGTTACAAATATAAATGGACAATGGTTTAGTTAAATTTTAAAGTTATCAAAAATGTTGAAAAATTCCCTATTTAGTAGAGTTACTAAATGGAAAATATAAGAAAATGGAAAGGTATCGCTATAAAAGAAAAGTTACAAATGCAGTTGTTTTATTACACGTTGTTCATTCTTGAAATGAATATTTTTATGACGTAGTTTCACAAATAAATTAAAAACAAAAGAAAATAGTATTACATATTTATTTATTTATTTATTTGTTTTTTCTTTATAGTATGCATTATAAGTGTAATAAAAAAATTTAAATGCAAATCAACAGAGATTATAAAAATGTTGTTGGTTTGGGAAATATATAGTGAAGTAATACTTTACTTGTATACAGTGTATGTCGTGTTTAATGTTAAAAAACAACAGGACGAACATTTTGGTATATCACGAAATTTCCAAGTTTCTCTATAGAGTTAAAATTGATCCAAATAATTTTTTGTTTTTCCAAAACTACTCAATTAGTTTATGGTAAAAAAACCTACACCTAAAAGCAGTTGCGTTAACTGCATTTGCTAGTACATATTCACAAAAAAAAACTGCAAAAATTGCTGATTTTAAAATCATTTGAAGACAATTTACAAAAAATTAAATTTTTCATTGATTCTTTTATAATGGAAGAGCCAGGAGAAAAAAAGGTTGAATTTACTAAAGCTGATAATTTGGGGCTTGGTTATAGTAGTTGTGTACACACACACACAGCGGTCAGTGAAGCGAACGATAGAACAAGGGTCAGATATATGCTATCGAAACGGTGTAGTTTTACGTGGTACTAATGAATTTACTACAACAGCAGGGCTGGTCAGTCAGCTCTTATTTAGGAACAATTAATACATCAGATTCATTTATGATTTCTGTGGTATTTAAATGAATTTATTAAAGCTTAAAATTGTTATACAGCAGGTATATTAACAGTTATAATAACAGTTATGACAGTCAGTCAGTACAACGTTAGAATAGGGCAGGTCAGGCAGCCCCTATTATAAACCAAGGAAATCATAAAATAATATTATTTATTTATTGTTCATAAATAAGGACTGACTGACCAGACCTGTTCTAACATTTAACTGACTGACTGTTATAACTGTTATCTATATGCAATATACAAGTGATATAACAATTTTCAGCTTTAATAAATTCATTTCAATACCACGGAAATCATAAATGAATATGATGTATTAATTTTTCATAAATAAGGGCTGACTGAGTAGCCCTGTTCTAACACTTAGCTGACTGACAATCATAACTGTTATGTATATGCAATATACAGTCTGTATAACAATTTTCAGATTTAATAAGTTCATTTTAGTACCACGTAAAACTGCACCGTTTCTATAAAACTGCATTGTATGTGTGTGTGCACAACTACTATAACCAATCCTCAAATTTTCAACTTTTGGCCTGGCTCTTCATCCTTTAACAATAAAAATTGTAATTGCCAGACAGTTTTGCCGTTGAAACACCGCGCAAAGAATCTATATGATTTGGTTTTATAACTGAAGAATGTAGTTTTAACTTGCCAAGCAGAAATTCGGTTGTTCTTTATCTAACGTGCATTCCAGGTCAAAATTCAAAAACGAAATAACGTCTCTTCTTGAAAACAAAATAACGTCCTCTCGTACCACTACTATATTTGACTTGCCCTGCACAATGTGAGTGCATTGCTTTTTTTGTGCATAACATTATAATATGTTTTAATAGTGAGTGAAGTAAGTTACTTATGCTACTTCGTACTTGTGTGTTGGATGTCTGGTACTTCTTCCATTTTTATAAAGCATACATATACTATTTTTAAAAAAACATACATGAAAATTATGAACATTTTTTACTTTATCGAGTGTACCAAAATTTATTATAACTGAAGGTTACAGTTAGGAAAGCACAATATAATTTAGAAACAAATAAAGTAACAAATTCATGAAAACTGTCAAAGTAAGTATTAAATTGTTAAAAAGGTTTAAAGAATACTAGATAGAAATAGCGTGATTATTTGATCAATATAAAAGTAAAATAACATAATCTTCATAATTAACAGATTTTGGTAAAATATTTTGTCTGTATTTATCAAATTATCAAAGACAATGTCAGTTTTTTAAGTGAATTGAATTAAATTTAAAAGGCGTTCTTTTGTTAGCTTCCTCCCATACTAGTGTAGTACACATTTTAGACCATGGGATAGAAAGAGTGCTTTCTGATTGGCTTCCTTTTGGCGAGTCTACCAAACTTCTCGCTAAGACTTTTTTTTCGAAATGGCTAGGTTGTTTAATGAACATGATAGGATCATATTTAAGCTATCGATCTGACAAAAGTATGATTATATCAGTAATAATTTAACAATAAATTATATTGTTCGACTAAAATACTGCACCGATTAGCTTGAATACCACCTTGAACATGCCGTGCTTTTTTTCTTGTTTTTGAATACATATACATGGTTCACTTTAGCAGAATTGATTAATAATTATTAATGTTATCAAGTGGTCATAGTGTCCGACAAATTCAATGTATCGTTTTTTTTAGATCGATAGCTTAAATGTGCCGTTATCATTCTCCTTCGCAGCACTTTCGAAAAAAGTCGTAGAGAGAAGCTTGGTAAACTTGTCAAGAGGAAGCCACTCACGAAGTTTTAAGTATGTATTAATCACTTTCAAAATATACTCTCTGTCTATGAAGTGTGTAGCAACCGGGTCATCCATTTGGTTGGCATTTGTAGTAACTTATGACAAACTGAAAAAGTGACGGCGACAGAGTAGGAGAGGTAACCGGCCTTCCACTTCAAAGCTAAAATATATTTGTTACATCACTTAGTATATATACCTCATCTGAATTTATCCGAAGAAATAGTCAAAGAAGACAGAGGTAAATAAGCGAAGTTTTCAGACAAACAAATAGATTGTGTAAGTTAAATATTATTTAAACACATTGGTATATTCCACAAAAATTTCTATTTATTGAAAATACATTTTATTTGTAACTTTGTTATAAATTGATGATTCCATCAAAATGAAAACAACGTTTCGACCAAAAAGTACTTTAGAAAATGATGTTTTCTGTCGCCCATATTATAAATATTTTATTCAACTCCATAGAAAACATCTACCTGGAATAAATGAGTAGAAAATGCAAAATACACTTTTCATTGTTTAAAAAAAAAGAAAAAGTATTCAAGTTTAATTCAACTGTCATTTGCATGTTTTTTTCTTCAAATGTACAGGGAGAGGTTCTTGCGTTATGCAATCTAATGAAATTTTAAAGTTATTTATATAAAACTGAAATCATTTTTAAATTCATTTCAAAAACTAATATAAAGCAGGTCGAGTTGTCGTACAATACGCAACCTTTCATTTCCAACACACTTTCTTTTTTCATTCATTCTTAACTGTTATACATTAATCTGTAACAATTTATGCCGCCATCAATTATTGAAGCTAAGATTATATTGTACTATTTTTACCCGACTGTCAAAGAATGGCTGTGTTTTTCGCACGTATCTTGTATGTATATATCTATGTATGTATGTATATATTTGTTTGTAAATTTCTTTATTACTTCTGATAGTCCCAACAGCTGGATTTATTTCGACATTTAAAGTCATTTCGACATAATAAGATGGTTTTTTAAGTGCCGGTGCACTAAAAAGTCCAATTAAATAAATAATTAAAAAAGTAAATATTCTGACTATGTTAAATAAAATCTGAAAGAAAGAAGCAAGTCCAGTAAATTACATAGAGGCTTTAACAGTCAGGCCCCATAATTGGGAAGATTTTAGTGGGCCTCAACTGTTAAAGTCGCTATGTAAACTACTGAACTTGTTTCTTTCTTTTCAGATTTTATTACTATTGTACTATTTACGTTTAAATTAAAGTTAATAAAATATAATTTAGAATATGTAATGACTAGTTTTTTAAAACCTGACATTCCTGTCGAGTTAAAATTCGAAATAAATAAATTTTAGGCTTAAAAATTAATGGAAACTTTAAAACTCATTAATTTAGTTTCTTTTTTTATTTAGCAAATAGTTTCCAAGATATACCGTATTACCTTCCATTGAAATCCAAAATTATAAAAATCGGACAAGAACCTCATGCATTCTTTGAAATTTCCATGCATTTTTTGTCTCTAGTTTCACAATTAAGAATCCAACAAGGCACTAATAACATCACGATTATTATTGTTTTTTCAACGACCTTAAATTTTATCAAAAGTTTAATTTTACTACGATAATAAACTCTGAATTCTAATTATATCTTCATATCTTCTGCATAATTCTTATCCGAAAAAATCAGTTATGTGTATCTCTTATTGTTTCATAGAAACGCATGCTTATAACTCAAACTATAAGAGATATATAAAACAACACAATATACATAAATAAAGTATTCCAAGTATGATTATTTCTGGGTACTAACTTTTAAAATAATGCTATATATATAAAATATTATCTACTTTTTATTCCATGGTGGTTTTTTCTAAGTTTTTTTTTTTACAGTAAATAAAGAAAATTTGTACAACTAACACATACATATTTGTACATACAAAATATACATATGTACAGTTGTAAACCAAGGGCCGGAGATCTGCCAAAACTTTTAATCTGGACTCCTGATACTAGTATATTTCGATAAAGCATGTGGTATCAACTTACGATCTCTGATACGAATTGGGGGTAAGAGGGATAGTTTTCAAGAGGTAAAACTTTTTGTATTGGGAGGTATATTTTAGGAGGGTAGATTTTTAAACTAAGTTTAAATTCATGGAATTTTATTTTCTATGACGTGTAGCCAAGCACGAATCCACCCTGTGAGACAAGAGGAGAATCTCCTTGCGAGCGCAGCGGGTATATATGTATACAAATGTATACAAAAAAAAAGTATGACAGAAATTTTAAAACATTTTCAATGATTTTGTGTTTAAATAAACACTTTTTACATTCTAGAAATTTTTTTAAAACGCAATAGATCTCGCTTAAAAAATTATTGCTCAGATCAAAAAAAATATGCATAGAAAATTTTATTTTTCAAATTAAAGATAATCTTTTCACTCCTATAAAATACGAATCATCTACAAAAAATCAGTATTCCTTTTGAAAAAAATTTTGTTACTACGTTGTTATAGCTACATATATAATTATTAAATTATGTAACTATCTACATGTATTGTTGTATCTACATATATAATTAGTAAAGCTGTACAATTAACCGATTTATATCTTTGTTAACTTCTGATTACTGTGCATAGATGGCGTCCGATATATTTGCTGATAGTTTGCATGTGTTTTAAATTTAAATGCGTTCTTAATTTGTATTTTTATATTTTGTCTTTGAAAAATTATTAAATACAATTTTATTACCATCCCTTAATTGCTCATGTTATTCAATAATACATAGTTTATAACGAAATGAATATAGTTTCTTCCGGTGGTCCCATGACACCTCTCGTTTTTTTCAGTCATTATTTTCCAAAATTCAGTCGGGTCTAAAACTTTTTGAACGTATATACTACGTTATTTAAAATTAAATATTAGTTATGTTTTCAAAATACACGTCTCGCTCATGTAAGTGGAAACATCTTGTTGAGTAAGATGTCTCCCATTTACGTAGTAGCCAACCCTGATATCAATATATCTCAATGCAAGAAGTCCAGAGTAAAAATTTTGAGAGCTCTGGCACTGGAATTTTACAGAAGTGAATACTATAAACAATGATTATATGCATAGAAATGGTACTGCTACTCTCCTACTGGTATATGAGAAATAAAACCACATTTAGTACTTACCCATATAAAAACTATTGTACATAAGTGGATCTTTTTGTGGTGTATGACTATCTAAATACTTACAAATAGTAAGTAGATAAGTACAGTCTAATTCGTTTAAACATTTTCAATAACCAACAGTGAGTTAGTCAAAATGAATAACGGTTCAATAATAACGAAAATTGCAAGACTGATTGTCTTAAAAATTTTGATAATGATTTTATTAAGGAGTTTTGGAAGATATAACGCAAAAGTTAGTTAGTTTATGACAGTAACATCTTTATACCATCAATTGTTATAAAAGTTACACTTTTTTTTTCAAATGGGTTGCAAATTAACGAATTTTTACAGTAAGAAGATATCAATTAAAGAATTTTTATACATACATACGGTCAGTCAATTCAAACATCCATCGTTTTAAATTTTAGTTACAATTCATGTTTTATATTAATTTTGAAACCATAAAATTTGAACACAATATTTATCATAATATAAAATATACAATATTTATCTGGCAACAAGGTACTCCATGGCCAGTCTTTGTTTCTACCCGACTGTCAAGGAGTTTCTCGTATCTTCCAAATGGCACAATGGATTTAATTATTTAAGATTCATTACATTTGTCTCAAAAGCCAAAGTGTTCTTAGATAGATTTTTAGAAAACAAAATAAATTTTCAGGGCGAAATAGTAATACGTTAATAAAAAAAATTAACAAAACCTTACGATTAGGGTACAAAGGATTAAAAGGAGGTTTAAATTTAAATAGGAAGAATAAATGGGTTAATAAAATTTTAGTATAATGAGATGGTTTTTTAGTGATGGGACACTAAAACGTCTAAAATAATTAAAAAGATAAAAAACCCGACTGTGTCAAATAAAATCTGAAAAGGAAGAAACAAGTCCAGTAGTTAGCTTAGCAACTTTAACAGCAGGGGCCCATTAAAATCTAGGACGACTCAAATCTTCCCAATAATGTGCCCCGGCTGTTAAAGTCGCTAAGTTAACTCTATTAGGTTTTTTCAGATTTTATTTCACGAAGTCGGATTTTTTATTTTTTTTTATTTTTTAAGTGATCAAGTCTTGCAATTAATATAAAGTGGACTTGTATTTGAATCTTGGGTTTTCGGATGGGTCGCAGATAAAACCTAAAACTTTTTTAAATTTAGTTTTTGTTTAATAGTAGTAATACTTGAAAAATCGATATTCCGTCACGTTATTTACATTTAAAAATAGTTAGAATGGAAATTATTAATTCCTCAATAATCTGTTGATAAATGAGTTCTAGAATTAGATCGCACATCATATAAGTGTTAGAACTGTACTTCCATAGCATATTTAGGTACTCTTCGTAGACATTTCTCTAAAATGTTTTTAAGATAAAATAATAAAGGTGTTAGAACACGTTTTTCTAGCATTGCAAATTTTATTTGTTGCACAAATATATATCCTACAGTTGCAATGTGCAATTTTGATGTTGTATTTGTTATTGTTATAGTTCAAGTAATTTTCTCTTCTCTATGTTAGACGGAACCTGAAGTCTCTTATTGCTCATATGCATATTTTATTCATATCAAAATTATATTATAAAGGATTCAAGTTTATTGGCCTACATTTTTTTTGAATCATAATTTACGTAATTAAATTTACACCTATACTACGTAGATAAAACAGTTTTTTTTGGTTCAAAAATATTTGTGAGTGAATTAAACGAAATGATTAGGTGTTGATATTTGTATATACACATTTATATGAATGTGTATGTAAAAATTAATATGTATATGTGATAAATATTTTTAATGTTATTTTTTTTTATATTTTTTAACTTTCAACTAAAATATAGAAATTCCAAAATGCGAGAGTTTTTTTTAAGAAGGATTCGAAGAATTTTTATTGACCATAAAGTATGTTTTTTTGGAAAAATCAGTTATTGTTGAAATTATTCTATTATGTAAGAAGGACACTAGCCTAATTTTTACATGCATTTTCTGGAACTCCAAAGGCCATACACGTTTTTCTTTTGAGATATGGGGTTATTAAATAAAAGTCTATCATTCACTAAGATGTGGCGAAAAGTTTTTATATTTTTTTTATGTAATATATTTTTCTTGACTCAAGTAGTTTTCTTCTCGTTGCAAGAATACTTTTTTTTCTTTAAAACTCAAAAATGTTTTTGGATCAAGAAAAAAAAATTGCTTGTGTCAAGAAAAATTATTCAAAAATCAAAGTAGTTGGTTGAAAGCCGCAAGTTTCAATGTCTTCAAAAAGCACTATTTACGGTAGTTATCATTTTAGTTTTCTCATAATACAAGACAAAATATTACACATACCTTCCAATTGATTTCATGGTCATATCGAAATTTCTAGGTATCTCGGCCTGAACCGAATGAATTTTAAATTTATGGAATCAAAAATTTGTTTTTTCTTTTTCTGCCTTAAATATATTTGGTAGGTGAGCGCATACCTTATAAGTGCTTATTAAGAGTCTGTTTGGCCCTACAACTAGACGTTTTTTTAACGCCATTAAAATTTGAAGCGTTTTATAAAGTCATTTATCATCATCGTTATTAACATAGGAACATCGCTAATAGAAAATTGTACATATTTTATTACTTGTATAACAATGTTAATAATTTACAATAGTTTTTATAAAGGAAGATTTCTAGTATCCGCTATTACATACGAAATGGATTATCAATATTTGAAATTTATATAAAAAATTTAATTACTTAACTTTTCAAGAAATGGGATACTAAAAAATGAGGTGATTGAAAACCCGTTATAAACTCGAATCGAACTAAGATCAATTAAATTGCTGTCTTTAGTTTTGTGATTTTTCTGTCCTGATCTGAAATATATTAAAATTCACACGTAATTCATCAATTTTGTTTTAATTTTTAATTATTTGTCGTTTTAACGACGATTAGGTGCAATATACAAAAAAAAGTCCTTATAGGTACTTTTCGAAATGAATATAATGAAAATTGTTGGCGTAATGTGTTTTAAAGGAATCCCAATAATTTACATGGGTTGAAGTAAGTTTATATAGCAAATTCATTTGCTATGGTCTGGGTATGGTCTAAAAGTTATCTTAAAATATAGGTCATCAATTAGTAACTGTGAAATATTAAATTTGAATAAGAGCTGTTGGATGGATAGATAATATTTAGTATAATTAATTTATTAGCTAAGCTGTTTTTGTTAAGACTAATGAAACATTGTATAAATATGACGTTGCAGAATCTGTTGTAAGAAAATATTAAATATTATAATAATTACATGAAAAGTTTTATTGTTTCGTTACCACTATTATAGCATGCTATGGAATTTATAAAATTTTAAGAAAAATATAAATAAGAAATATACAAACGGTTGTGAACGACGGACCATTTTGTCTAGTTTAATCGATATGTCAAAATATCTCGTAAGGTAGCTGAAATACAGGAAAAAATTTTTGTTTTTTACGAAAGTCTTATTCTTGACTGGAGTTTTTGCTGTGTTATTTTATCTCTTAACACCAATAAACCTTAGATTTTGAATGATGATACTAAATGTCAAGAAATTATTACTCGAAAGTGTAAGAAGTCGTACAATCTCAAGAAATCGACTCAACAACGAAACTGAAAAAGTTTGTTCTTTCAAGGGCTGCATAATAAACGTAAGAATATTTCTTTTTTAGTTGAATATTCTTAATCAGAGTTTCTTTTAGGTTTTGAAGAAATTTATTCCTTTAAAATTTTTTTGAAAAATAATAAACAAAAAACTTGTCTTTTTGAACTCGGCTATTATTAAAAACTAGTGGCCTGATTTTTACATTTCTAAGCAAAAAATTCTCCAGATAATTTTTCGTTTTTGCAAATTTTTATAACTTTGTACTTCACATGAACTGACAATACCCTTATCCATATCAATTGTTCAATTACACAAACATAAAAGAATAAGAAAAAAAACCAATTGAATTTGTAATACATTAAATAAAATATTTAGTATAATAACTACCTACCTATATAGATAGTAAGTACTTTTTACTACACAAAGTAAGGCAACAGTCGTAGGTACCACCTTACTGTGTATGTAAGTATATACTACATAAACACAATGTTCGGATGTACCTCCGGGACCGGTGTTAGAAACATGTATTTTAAACTATCACCATCGAAGAAATTAAGTTTCAAAAAAGTATGACCGCCTCATACATAGACTCTTGAATATTGGGCACCTATGAAGAGATGCTACTTGGGGAGCCCAGCATATGTGTAGGTAGAATTAGAATGATTGGAATAAGCTGTAAGAGGAGTAACAGAACTCATAAGCAACAGTTATATAAATCACAAAAAAAAATGTCTCATTTACTCAGGCAGCATGGTTGTCAAGAAATGCACAGACTCAAAGATGACATGATTAAGAACAGTGATGAGTTGTCGAAATGAGTTGTTCTGTATACTCGAGGACAAAGTCTGGGTAAGCTGGGTTCTCAGATACGTAGGTCTGAAAGAAAATATGGTGGCGGGCAGACTAGCAAAGCTTTTTCTCATGCTTGGAAAATTTTTTAATTGCTAGGATTCTTATATTTTGATTGCATCATTGCTGAAAATTTGTTGCTGATGTGGGATCAATTCAAACTAATGAAGAAATTCACATTAAATTAATTTCCCTGACCTGACCAACCACCAAAAGATAATAATAAGTTGGCTTTGACCTTGTCAACAAATGAGCTTCATAACATTCTGTTTTTTCTCTTGGCACATCATCCTGTGATCTTCATTATTTGGAGATCGTTCGTGACCTCGTGCGTTCATCTCATTTTAAGGTTCCCTCTTGTCCTTGTGGCGCATTACTATTGGGAGCCGCCCATACGTTGTTTGTGGCCAAACTGTGTTTTGTTTTCCTTGATTTATAAGACTGACTTTCTCAGCTTTTTTATTCAAGCATCTGAATAACTCCACAAGTCTTTATTTGGTTCGTGCTATGAATCCGATGTTATCTGCGTATAGGTACATTTTTGTGTTGATCGTTAAATAATCTATTACTCAATATATTTGTTACTAGCGCTGATCTTGGAGACACTTGCCACATTTTTTAGGTGCTTGTAGTGGTAGGTAGGTATATAATACCTTGTATATAAAATACGAGTTACTAATTTATTTATAACTAAACTGTTTATTGTTGTAACTTGTTGCACATTTTCCAAGAAAACATTTATAAGTGTATTATATATTTATGTATATGTATATATATATAAAAGTAACATACTAATAAAATAATGGTTCGTTTTGTTTGTTACGAAACTTGTAGGTAAAGTGTACCTACGACGAATGACTGATGTTGTTATGGTGGGTTTATAAAAAAAATCAATAAAAAAATGACATTTTTTGTCATTTTCCATGAAAATATAAACTTACGCACTCTATCAAAAGTCAACGAGCAGGAAAAGAAAGTATTTTTTTAAATCTGTTTCCTGTTGTTCCAATTTGCTGAATACGGCATATATTATTATATGCTTATCGGAGCAATGCTATAAAAGGGAGTTTTTTTGTCATTTGGGGAAAAGTTACTAGGAAAACTATTTA
The DNA here is from genome assembly GCF_905475395.1 of Chrysoperla carnea. Classification (NCBI taxonomy): domain Eukaryota; kingdom Metazoa; phylum Arthropoda; class Insecta; order Neuroptera; family Chrysopidae; genus Chrysoperla; species Chrysoperla carnea. Next base: position 58,324,580 of record NC_058339.1, read on the forward strand.
ATTTATTTTTCGAACTATTAAAAGCTTACCGCATTTGAACATTCCCGCAAATTGAGCTAGAGTGCTGGAAATTTATATTTTTCTTGTTTGTTAGTATCAAGGAAATTATTTTAGGGCTATCAATTTTCTGAAACCCCTTTCCATTTTTTGCATCAATTTATCACGTTTTTGTTTTAATATTTGCAGGATTTCACAGCTTTTCCACCCCTTAGAAATGAGCTAAATTATTGAAAATGAGTATAATGAGCTAGTATCAAGGGGGTAGATTTTAGGGTTACCACCTTTGTAGCTTCTCTTAACCCCTTTTTTACATCCAATGGTAATGTTTTTCTGCGATTTTTGAACGTTGAGACGAAGAGTTTTGATTAAAATTAAATCACCTTGTATTCAAAAATCTTCTATCACTGAAAAGTAGCTAATGATAAGATTTTGGGGGAAATATGATCTTACTTATGTATCACGGCCGCTCACGAGCTTTTTACTTGTTTTTAGTGTAATTTGTAATAATATTTATGAAGGTATATAAAGACAATATAGCTATTATTATAAAAATATGATTTATAAGTATTTTAATAGGTTATTCTTTATTGAAAATTATATTGTTGTCGTCATTTCTTTATTAAATGTGCAAATATAGAGCAATATTAATTTTTACCATGTAGAGGAGACTATTTCATTTTAAATTCATTCTGTACATTTGATCACCCTTTAGTTTCAAGTCTTCGATTTTCCTAGATTATCTAAACGTAATATTGCAGCGACTATTACAGGATACTCCCTGCTGAACGCTGCATTCATCTGTCACTATCAGGAATATCATTACTCATTATTTCTGTCATTGCCGCGATTTTCTAAAGTTATCTCGGATTTTAAATATGTCGACGTCAAATCTCGTCTGCTGTTTTAAGAGCCTTCAAATAATTTTTGAGTCCTCACACGATGCTTATACATTTGCAAATTAATAAAAATGCCACTAAAAAGACACTGTGAACCACGTTATTTAAAAGAAATTATTTTAAAAAGGTTCTAATTTTCTACTTAAATACAAAAATGCCGTAAAATATTTTACAAATAATAGGTATTTTTTCTATTAAAATTTATGTCGAAAAAAAAATTTAGAAAACCAGGCTTCACAAGTTACATTTTTTACCAAACTTACAGAAGTTTAAAAATATTACGAAAAGAAAAGGTAAATTTTATCTACACGTCTTTTCATTGGTTGTTTGTTATTATTTCTCTGTACTTTCTTTCACTCGGTGTATTTAATTTGTAAAATTGTAAAGTAAAACATTGATTACGTTTTAAACATAAAAAATAAAATTTATTGAAAGATACGTTTTTAATGTCGTATATAGGTAAGTATGTGTATTATACCTTTGTGTATATCTGTAGTAGTTACGATAATTGAAAATTTTTATATGATTTTCTTTACAGTTGAGGAAAGTGTAGTACCAGGAATCAAATTTTCGTAGATGTATTTATTTAATCTATTGAAACAAAATTGCAATGCCATTTGTCTTTGTTTATAGTTCTATTACCCCTACACAATAAATTTTTTTTGGATAGTATTAAATCGATAAAATTGATCCATTGCACAATGTTTTCGATCCATGGTATCAGATTTAAATAAATCATGGATCACACCCTTCATCACATAAGCCATTGAACCTTTAATGTATAAAATCTGAAGAGTTCACTTGAGAGAATACCTTCATATAATTTATTTGATTAAACCATTAAAAAGTCCAAAAGTCTTTCTTACAAGTATTGGGTATACAAATGTTAATCTAGGACAAAAGAGAAAATAATTATACAAGTTAAATTAAAAAAATTTATTACTGAACATGGGTACTCTTTTTCTTGGTTACTTGCCTGAAAGTAAGAAAACAACGTCTTCACATAGTTGCTATTTTGTTCCCAGATTGCAATATATGTCAACAAATTAAAAAACTGGTCTAAGGTAGAATATATCCGAGGTACTACACGATACCCTAAAACACAACATGCATTAACATAAACCTTCCGTCAATGTATGAACAAAGTTTAAAATAATATTAACATTTCTTAATTAATTTAGAAAAAAGAAGAGTTTTACCAAGTTAAAGAAATGTTTTTTTTTTATAAGATGAAATTCTAGGTACATAAATATGTAGAAAACTTTTCGATATAAAATTGTATATATATGATAAAAAGATTTTAAATTTCCCTAAGGTAATTACTAAGAACAACGTATACTTTTACGTTATGTAAACTCTGAATTTTATACAATTATTTACAATTAATATTATAATTGCTATATTTTACATACTTTTCTAACGCTAAGGCATATGTAAAAAGAAAAGGAGTACTTTTAACTCTGTTAGTTTTAAGATAAGAGCAACAAAAAACTTGATATAGACATCTACTAAAGATAGGTTCAAGGATTCTAAATGCAGGAAAAGGATAATCAAAATAAACATGCTTCTTCAGGAAAATAATAGTACAAATTTCTGCAAAAGGAAGAATTTCCTTGCTTGAAAGCAAAAACATGTACTGCCCTATCTCTTTCATACGCATAGTAATAGTTTTTCGAGTTATTTATATTGATTTTAAACTATGTATTGTGTGCTTTTACTTATATCCTCTGTATTCAAAAGACACACTATTGGAGACCCATTTTAAGTTTTCTAGTTCCCTTATTTTAATAAAAAACTTTTAACAAAAAAAAAAAAAAACCGACTTAAGAAAAACACAAATTAAAAGCAAATTAATATGCACTAAAAACTAAAAAATAACGAAAATATAATATAGTTACAATTATTGTTAAATTTGGAGTCGGTACCAGCCAAGGAAACAATTGTAACACCGACTTCAAAAATAACAATAATTGTAACTACATTATATTTTCGTTATTTTTTACTTTTTAGTGCATATTAATTTGGTTTTTTTAGTCGGTTTTATAATTTTTGGTGAATCTGAAGTACTAAAAAAAGAATAATCGAAATCGGTTGGCGTGTTATTGAGTAATTCATATCATCATTTGTCGCGCACATACTTAATGAAAATATATGGTTTTCACATTGATGCCATTATCAGAAGTGGATCTAATTGAAATGGAACCACACGGAAAGCGCCAGCTTTCAAATAGATAAAGAATCATCGAAATCGGTTCACCCATTCAAAAGTTCTGAGGTAACAAACGAGAACCTCCTTTGTTTTTGTTTGAAGTCGGTTAAAAACGAAAATACTACTACAGAAAAATAAACTTAAAGATTATTTAGTTAGTTTCAATTATTAAGAAAATATCTCCGTGAAAAACTTTTTTGAATATTGGACACAAGTTTACAATTTGTGAATTATTAAGGATTTTTGGAAATCGGTTTAAAATAAAAAAGTAATCATTTTCAGGATTTTAATTCGACAATTCTCAAAATATAAAAGCTTAAAAACTTGAAAGTAAGATCACCGTAGAATCTCTGAATAGGTATTTTAAGTATGTAATATACAGACGTAATGTGGAGCTTTTTCTAGATTTTTTCAATCAAATATATTTGGGTTTCAATTTCAGATTACGTTGAGAAGATACAATTTATTTCATTTATAAACAGGATAACAAAACTAAAAGGTAAACTGAGTAAATATTGAAAAACCAATTTGTTTACACAAGAAATTGATTTTTTTCCTTTCTTTATTCGTTGTTCTTGTATATAATAAAGTGAAGCGTAAAATATACATTAATTGACGAAAAAATTTGATTCTAAAAATCGATTAAATTTATCATTGCTATTCAGATTACATCTATTCAGGTCAGGTTTATGAAATTTTTTTCAAAATGGATATTTAGATTTTTGGACGGGTAAAATATGGTAAAAATATACGAGGGTTGTTGAACTGAAATTGACTTTTGAAATGCTCAGAAATATTAATCCTAGAAATGACTTGACAACCGCCTTTCGAATAATGTATTTCTCAACCAATTTTTTAACGCTTTAGTTTGTTCGATTTGTCTGGAGCTTTTGCCTAGGAATAAGAATTGCCATATTAAGACTTTATAGAAGTTATTTCTGTCTGTTTTTTGAGAATTGATACATGTAAGTATGATAACAAAGAAATGTGAAGTTTAAATCATGAATCGAATGTTTAATTATTGGAAATCGAGGTTTTCAATTTTCGTATTTTGCGGCAACATTTTGGAGGTAGTAGAAGTTAAAAGAGAGTTATGTCAACTAAATATATGGAGAAAAAAAACTGTCGAAACGGTTATAAAGTAGTTTTACGGTTTAAAACTGCACATCATTTTTAATCCTTTCAACGGTTTCAAGCTTTATTCTGTTTTGTTCACGTCCCATTGTTAATAACTTTCTTTTAAAATAAACGATAGACAAAATAAGTTTTCGCTTAACACTGCCACAATTTATTAACAAACTTCACTTTTTGAAGTCTCATCAAAAGGCAGATAGAAAGAGTTCAGGAAATTTTGCTTAATTAATGGCTATTCGATCAAATTATATTTTAGATATATTTTAATTTAAAAGTTTATTTCATTTTCATATCGTATTTGTATAAACTTGACTTCCTTGTGTGAATAGAAATGATTTCGACGCCATCTGTTGCCTTTTTCATACAAAATCACTACACAAATACAGTGATTACTAACAATAACACTATGTACGTACACACAAATAAGCAATTTATTATGAAAGAAAATGTCGATTGTTATATTTAACGAATGTTGTCGTTTGTATGTTAAATAATAATAATATTGGTGAATAAGTTATGAAATCAGTCAAACTCTGTCACGGCTATTTACTTAGTACTACGGACCGAAGATCCAATTGATCTATGTTGCTCAATAACGAACTCGGCCTCACTTTTTACATCCCAAGCACGCTATGAAAATTTCAGCTTGATATCCCTTTTCGTTCTTGAGTTATCGTGATGACAGACGTACAGACGACAAATAGACAACCAGGGAAATGGACTAATTAGGTGATTTTATGAACACCTTTACCAAAATATGTTCATAGTATCAATATTTTTAAGCGTTACAAACTTGGGACTAAACTTAGTATACCTTGTTATATTTCATATACATGGTATAATGAATATAGTATATAAATATCTAAGCGAGGTGCTTACTAAATTTTTTCACAAATTTTAAACGACAAAGCCTTTCGCTTTTAATTGATATTTTTTACAATGGCGGAAACTGTAAAGATAAACTTGTCAATCAATCTTAATTAAAGAAAATTGAAAAAAGGTAGAAAATGGGTTCTACTCCTGATATGTGTGTATTTTTAACTTCCCAGAGGAATTTAATGTAATGGGACCGATTTTGAAAATCTCCAGTTTTACATATTTCCGCGGCTTAAAGGCCGCAATATCCGAATCAAACCTTTTCAATGTGATGTTTGTGTGTGTACGTATGTTCGTATGTGCGTATGTTCGTTCGGATTTTTTCGCCTCGATTATCTCGCGAACCAGTTAAGACATTAATACGTGAACACGTGATCACTTATTCGACGCGTAATCCCGTATTTAAGAACTGAAAGAGTTTTCAGCAGCGAAAGAGTTAAGCCGTTTCTTGATGGTAATAAAAAACTGAATAAACAGAATCTTAAAAGTGGATAAAGAAAAGTGAATACAACACATCATTTATCTATGGATATAATGGTCGTTCCAGCATAAGCTGCAGTATATGTTCGAAGAATAATCTATGAAGGCTAACAAGAACTTTTTTCTAATGGTTTTTCCCCCTCTGGGAAGTTTGTCGTGTGGACTACAGGAGTCGCACTCACACGACCTCAGTACCACACCACATATGTGCTGCCAATTTATTTTCAATTCTCTTTAGTTAATTATTTTCTTATTTGAATATAAGCCCATTTAAAAAGAAATGTGGAATAAGAAAATTTTTTGTAAATAAAAAGTTGGTAAACATGACTTTGATAGAAATCGTTTAAATTATCATCCGTTCTGAGATGACTTTCAAGTACTATGCCTGGAAAGTCTATAAGCCTTAGGCCTCATAACGTTTGACGGATTTCTCGAGTTCGTTTAACATATTTATTTATAAAAACTTAGGTATATTTTACTGAATATTGTATATTAAAGAAGTTTTTTTCTGATCGAAAAACATTCTGTTTCAATTTCCTTTCAATTTGATCCTTTAAATTTTTTTTTAATATCCTGTAGTCGATATATAAAGTATATGAATTACTTTTAAATGATTTAGATTGAAATTGATTTTGGTTCAATATTATTTTCTATTGTGTGGGAACCCATGTTGATTGATTGTGTGAAATTGGTATGTTTGTAGGAAAAATCAATGATCTCGAAAATAGAAATAACTTCTACCATTATATATAAACAAAAATGTTCAATTGAATAATTCTGTCGTTTAATTCGTTTTCGTTTTAGATCACCAATCTATGAAGAATCAAATATTTAAGATTCTATTTACTATCTTCTTTTGAAGAATCAGAAAAACCTGACAGCAAAAAGATCTGTGAAACACGATAAATCGAAAAAATTGATTTGTTACATCTATTTACACAACACATTTTTCTTAAAATCGTATATTGCAATTTTAATTTTTTAAGAATTTTTATTTCGAAAACTAAGCGCCTGGAGAAAAAATAGCAAGTATGTTTTGCTTAAAACTGATAAAAAAATGCACACAAAAAAATAACATTTTGTTCTTTGTGCAAACCTAAACCTGACCTTCTTTACTTGTCAATTTTTCTTTTAAACGAACTTGACCTAAAAAATACCAAAGCCCTTCAAACCGGATTTAAAATTGACTAAAAAATACCAAATTTTATTCAAATCAGACGACCGCTACAGAGTTTACAGACGCATAAACGTATAGATACATATAAATCTTAACGATTGTCATTTTTGACATCTATTAGGTAGGATTGATGAATATTTGCGGAAATATTTTTCGAAATTCCATTATCAGTGCAAAAGCAATTTCCTTCGAAAATTCGCTAAAATGCTCATAACTAAGTAAACCGACTGGTTACAGACTAGTTTCCATCTGGTTAGCGACACAAATTGCAATCGTATGAAGAGTGGTGCATGGTGTTTTTGTTTTGTCATATACTTGAGGAAGAAAATCTCTTTGAAAAAAAATATTAAACAATAGAAGTAAAATTTTAAAATTGTTTAAAAAATAAATAACAAATGTTAAAAAAAAATTAAAAACTTTTAATTTACCATCATAAGCTTATACATCAGAATTAAATCAATAAACAATATAAATAAAAACGATTTTCTACAAAGAACCTTAAAGAGTATTTGAAATACATCAAAAAGAGGTTTTTATTTTTGTGTTCTTTTTATTAAATGGAAATAATGAAAGAAAAATACACATGAAATAAAAAAGTATCATTTTCTACGAATTTAAACAAAAAATAAAAACAATATAAACTTCAAATGATGCACATTTTCTCTTTCGTTATTCGTTTCCTGTTAATCGATTATATAAAACAAAAACCTTACGAGTTATAGTAAATAAATACTCTACTATGGCTGTATATATTTGCGCCATAATTTGCAAGAAAAAAAAACTGGTGTTAACTTTACACAACCTCTATATACGGACAACATATAAGCTTTTAATTATAAAATATATTTTGGTGGCATTGAGGATTTACGTTGAAACGTAGGAATTATCGAGAAAAATGCTTCTTTTTTTTAACCGACTTCAAACAAAAAAGGAGGAGGTTATCAATTCAACTGTACTTTTTTTTTAATGTGTGTTACCTCAAAGCTTTCGGCTGGGTTAACCGACTTTGATAATTCTTTCTATTTGAAAGCTGGTGCTTCCTGTATGGTACCATTTAATTTTGGTCCAGTTCTGACAATGGCATCTATGAGAAAACCATAAAAGTCTTAAATTTGCATTAAGTATGTATGACAAGAGGACGAATGACTCAATATCACGCCAACCGATTTCGATGATTCTTCTTTTAGAGACAAATTAGTGTACTTATTAGATTAAAAAAAATCACATAATAAAAAAACTTTTAAAAAAAAGAAAAATTACTGCAAAGCAAAACTTTTCCAAAACAAATTAATATGCACTGAAAAGTAAAAAAGTAACGATAATATAATGTAGTTAAAATTATTGTTTTTTTTGAAGTCCAAAAATAACAATAATTTTAACTAAATTATATTATCGTTATTTTTTTACTTTTTAGTGCATCTTAATTTGTTTTGGAAAAATTTTTCTATAGAAGGCGGTTTTCTTTTTGTTTGAAGTTTTTTTTTTTTTAACTGTTTGTTATTGCTTAGCAAAGTTAGGAGAACCTAAAAATTATCAGGAAGTTCAGAAAGTTTTTTTGCACAGTTGATTGTTTTTACAGAGCCGATAAAATGTAACAATTAAAAAGGCAAATCAATCGATTTAAAAAAATAAAAATGAAATCACAGCGGTTTTAAAGACAACTCAATAAAATTAATTTTGATCGATTAATACTTAGTCAAGAAATATAATGAAATTTTACCGTAGTCGATATGTATCAAATCGATATGTGTGGAGAAAAAAGCTTGACTTGTAAATTAAACTAAACATTGCAGTTTAAGCTCCACTCCACTCCAATTAATTTACTCTTTTTGTTTTGGACATTAACAATCAGACAACGATGTTTCAATATTATTGATATAAAATGATATTTAATATCAAACGATATTTTAAGTTTGACATTTAAAACTATCAACATCCGTGGAAAAAGTAGAAGTGTATATTCAATTTTCGGGGTTGAAAACATTGTCTCAATATAGAGGTAGAGAGTCGTATAACGATAAAAACTATCAAATACAAATAGCAACGAGTATAAATGTTTGTTGTAACTTTTGTTCAGTTTTTATATGAAAATGGTTTACGATGTGATTGTTTATAGATTTTTCCATATGGTTTTCTCATTCATATAAAGAACAAAAATAAATATTCTGATAATAAACGTATTTGTTTATAGATCATCTCGGATATAGTAACAGAAAATATTTCAATGAAAAACTGTATTTATTATAAATATAAAGTTCTTAATTCTATAATTGTAAATATTATTTGGAATTGTTGATTCATTTTGTAAGTTAAATCTATAATTATAATAGAAATCGCGGGAAACAGCTAGTTTTTCTATATTTCCACAATGTCAGATGTTCTTATATCGTATTATTTAGTTTATGAATATTGGATGAGATCGGGTTTGAACTTGCTCCACATACTTACTATTAGAAAAATTTGAAAAATTGATATAGATTATAAATTTGATATTATAAAATAGTTAAAAACACAGTTTAATTTACATATTACAAAAAAAAAATAAATAAATAAATAAATAAGTAAATAAATAAACTAATGTGGTTTTTATAAACTTGTGGAAACTTTAAGCTATTAATCTCTATATTCTCTATATTCTCTATATTCTCTCTATATATGTTATAAATGCGAATATAACTAAGCATGTTTCTTTGTTTGTTTGTTTGTTACGCTTTCACGCTAAAACTAGCGAATGGTTTTTAATAAAACTGTACAGCAATATAGCTCATACTTCAGTATAACACATGAGATATAATTTGTAAAGATTTTTTAATTAAAAAAAATAAAATAAAATAAAAATTAATTTAATTTGACATTATCATAAAAGTAGTCAACGTAGTCAATATAAAAATTTCACGGCCATGTTTTCAGATATACTTAATGAATAATTACGACTATTATGCATTTAAAAAAATAGAAAACCATACATATGTTTTATCTGTGTAAAACAATCCTTACCATTATTTCGAGTTTTATAGAAAGGTGATAAGCGAGAGCAATCTTTATGAATCCTTACTTTTAAAGCCAGCGAAGCGGGTGGGTATCAATCTAGTTCTGAATACATAACAAACCATTAATTAATATTTTAGTAAATAATATATAAATTGAATAATTATCCTATTTAAATAATTAAAACATATTTATTAAATATAAATATGTGTGCTGTTGGTTCACATATACTCACTGGCTGTGATTATTATTTATTTTCGGTATTGTTATTAGAATCATTGTTCTGGAATGAAAATAAATTAAATTGGTTTATCTAGATTCATTGCCAGCTACTAGTCATTCCTAAAATATTTAACAAATCATATAATAATAATATCATTAATAGCAGTAGTTTTAATGAATAGTAATCCTCGTATATGGTAAAGTTACACATGGGCAATGAAACCCCAACAAATGATTTAGCAATATTTTAGTTATTTTCGCTGTTAAAATCATTATTTTTTGACACCAGTCCACGTTTTTCTGTTAAACTAACAGAAAAAATTGTCTTATTCGAGTTGAGAAACGTTTATAAAATCATTTTAGACCTGCCTGCATTAAATGCCGTTTCGACTCAAACGTTAAGATCTCATCGCGTTTCTCTCTCACTTCATTTTTTAATTTCTTCGTAATTGCAATTTGTGCACCTTTTTTCTACGTGTTTTTTTTTTTGTAGAAATTTTTCTGAAACATCAACGGATAGACAAAAAGAATCATAGAAATTTCTCGATTTACAGTCTATTAACTTTTTTTAATTCATTATAAAAGTGAGGAAAAAAGTTTAATTTAAGGATCAGTATATAATTGTTGTCAGTTCATTAATTTGTAAATAATCATATAAAATTTATTTCCGTAAATAATGTGTGGTGTTTCTACCTATTTATCTAATTTCGGAAAGATATATTTAGTTTAATGAATTGTTATCATATTATCCGATTATAATGACCTTGTTGTGAGTATTGGATACATTGAAAATCGTACGTAAAGCTGATTACTTTGAAATATCATTTAAAACAAATTGATGATTTTGATATAGTTCTCTTACGTTTTGACACCACTTCTGTTCAACTTATCTCCGTCTTTCACTCATTTAATAGCTAGTTTACTCCAACGTAAAGACCGTATACTTTTTTTATGTAAAGGCTCCCAGACAATCGTTCAAATATGTCTTTTAAGAATCGTACGTCTCAAACAACATAATAACGTCATAATTTGTCCTATAAAATATTTTTTGCTCAAGAATTTCAAATTTTCCTTTCATTTACTATGAAAAAAATTATTATCCGCCTTTCATGTTTTACTAATCAGCTAAGGATGTTACATTTTTTCAATATGAATGGAGAAGCATTATTGAGAATTGAACAGCAATTTACATATGATATCCGCAATGAGGAGGCATCATTTGCAAGTATAATATTTTATTTAAACAATAATAGTTTAAAAAAAAATAACAACGAATAGATATTATTTGTGTTTATTTTCATTTTTTACTTCCTTGTAATAGGATCGGGAAGTATGGCCAATCACGAAGAAAATCTTGAAATTTCAACGAAAATACCCGTAGTTGTTGCAAAAAAATATGTTCTTAAATGAAAGCAACTACTAATTATCTTGGTTTAAGAAAATTTTTAAACAGTTAAATTCCTAAAGAATTAAGTATCATTGAGTAAAAAATGTTTACTTCTTATATGAACATAGTTGATTCAAGAAATTTTTACTTGTTACATGAACATTCAATAAAAGTACAATTCTCATTCTGGGAAACACATCCTTTAATTTCAAAGCACAATTTTTCAAAATTTTCAACTTGTACAAGACTATCACTGGACTTGGGGACACAATGAAAAATAAGATCTTAATTTTTAGAAGACTAGTTTGACGGACTATTTACATTTTAGTTTGGTAATGATTAAAAATTTTATAAAACCATGGTTTTTTTTTATATTTTTTATAAACAAATTTTGTATAAATTAATTTAATCTCTTGAGTATGAACGAAAGTTCGAATAATTTTGAGATAATTTAATAAAACTTGTAATAAATTATTTATTGTGTTATATTACCAAATTATTGTGTATGTACTACCAAAAACCAAATTTAAATTCAATTAATGATTAATTGTTTTTATTTATAATTATAGAATGAATCCAATGTATTAACAGCATCCCATACAACTTTTTTTAAATTGGAATTTTAACCACCAGGCGTAAGGACCAAAATTATCAATCCCAGAATCCATTTTAACTAGCTTCGTTCAATGAAGTAATGTGGTGTCCGAATAAAACATTTACCCAATGTTTTTCATAATAAACATTGAACGAGAAAATGGATTTTTAGAAGTCAATATATAATAGAAACTAAACAATGAGTACCATAGTAACCCAACCATTTTTGATATTGTATGTATGTTGTATATCTATATCTATCTATATGGATAGTATTATTTAGTAGTATTGTATACTAGGAGCAATGTTATAGAGTGTAGTGGACGCCATGGCGTCGTCGACAGACTGACGACAACGAAAATGTCTATTAAACCCTAAAATTTTTCATAGAGAGATGAGAGACGAAGTACAACAATAACGATGCCTCTAACAGTCAGTAGTTTATTTTCTTATACCCATTACATCTGTTTTTATTTATTAACATATACATATCTATAGCACAACAGTAGTTTCAAAACTTTTTTTGTAGTATGTCTTTGAGAAACACAATCATAAATTATTTTTTCATATAAATATGTCACTGTTTGTAATTTTAGAAACAATATAAAAATCATTGTAGAGAAATTTTCTTTTTTTTTTTTTGTTTTAGCAATGACATATTTAGTTCAATATTTTAGACATATTTTTGTTTATTATTTAACAATCATCGTTATTTTCATGTACATAATTTTAACCCAAATAAATAAATAAAATTTCTATTCCAATCAACAACAAAAATAAGAAAATCAACTCGATTTTCGTATTTTTAGAGTAATAATTTGTCTAGAAAAAAATTTTTATCCAAATTAGAAAACAATAAATTTTATCGAATTTTTCAGAAAATTTATAAAAGAGATAAGTAAAGTTTTAGCTATGTAAAAGAGATAAAAGCTATATTCAAGTTGTTCTCGGGACGAAACTCTAAATTCGAATTTTAAGCCTAGCATAGAACACTTTGGGTCAAATTATAGTTCTTACGAAAAAAATTGTTTTCACCCGCTTATAAGAGTTACGATGCCAATGACAAACACACAGAGATTTTAAACTTATAACACTTTGTCAGTCGGGAGTTAATAAAAGGTTAACATATAATTTTTCAAAATTTTGTTGGCTAAAAAAATATAAGATTCGTGTAGTATCTACAACAATTTTACACATAAAAAATTGTTTTGCAACATTCACAAACCTCTTTAATTTACTTTTATCATAAAAAAAAAGTTGGTATATACATTTAATATATCTTTATATCTACTGGTATATACATTTAAGATTATATTAACACTAACCGAGTTCTATATTTCAGTATTCACTGGGGTGAATGAACCTTACATTACACTTTTTTTATACCCTTTAATATATGCATTCGTAGTATAAAATAACTATGTGCTTGTAATTTAGAAAATGTTTTTTCCATCCAATTAAAAATTCAAATTCGTTCTTTTAATTAACTACTATGTTTTTGTCTTATAGCAAGTTAAGGATTCAATAAGTGACTTAACTGAAACTTAAACACGTAAACGTGATAATTTCCTTTCACACACACAAAAAATCAATATCAAATTTTGATATTCACTTCTTTGCTGGGTATTAAAAATAGTTTCGAACTTATTTCTAAGTAATTCAATTTATAATATAAAACTAATATGAAAACATGAAAACGTAGCCGAAGGTTTTCAATTGTTTTCCCAATCTAAAAATTCACTTATGTCAAAAATTCTCATTTCTGTTTGCTTCACTATCATTCGGTTATTGTTTCGATCTTTTCAATTCAAATTTTATACAATTTGACTTTATCATCTAAGTTTATTTTTTTCTAATTACAACGTTTAATTTACAACACACCTAGTAATTTTACGATTTGGAACTGATCGGCATATCCTGCATATTAAAATACATGCATGTATAAACTATAAGAACTATAATCGCATTTGGAAATATATGCCTTACTAGGAGAATTTGGAAGCTTTGCTTTTTGTGACAATGATATCGTGAACTCTGTCATAAGTCTTTGTGCATCGTTGGAGTAGAGACAACATGTTAAAAATATAAAATGTTAAAAACGTACAATTAAAAATCTTTTGAATAAATGTAAGCGTTTCACAAAAAAAAAATTATAAGCAAAAAGAAAACCGACTTCAAAAGAAAAACTTTTCCAAAACAAATTAGTATGCTCCAAAAAGTAAAAAATAACGATAATATAATGTAGTTAAAATTATTGTTATTTTTGGAGTCGGTGTCAGCCAAGGAAACAACTCTGACAGAACAGTTTACTACATTAGCTTGGCTGACACCGACTCAAAAAATAACAATAATTTTAACTACATTATATTATCGTTATTTTTTTACTTTTTAGTGCATATTAATTTGTTTTGGAAAAGTTTTTCTTTTGAAGTCGGTTTTCTTTTTGTTAAAAATTTTTGTTGTTTTGTTTTTGTGAATTTTTAGTGAATCTGAAGTACACTTAATAATTTGTCACGAAAACAGAATCATTGAAATTGGCGTGATATTGAGTTATTCGTGCATACGAATAACACCCTCTTGTCGTGCATACTTAATGCAAATTTAAGACATTAGTGGTTTTAGTTTGGACGCCGTTGTTAAAGCTGGATCAAAATAAGATGGGACCACACGCGAAGCACCAGCTTTCATATAGATAAAACATCATCAAAATCGGTTTACCCAGACAAAAGCTCAGAGGTAACACACATAAAAAATACAGTGAAATTGATAACCTCCCCCTTTTTTTGTTCGAAGTGAAACTGAAAAAAATTTATACGCTGACATATCTTTTTTAAATTAAGATTGAGACCTTTGTAACAATTGAAGTAAATTATTATGGATGAAAAAACATATATTAAGGTATTTTTTCGGGAAACATTAAGTGGTTATAATGATTTGCTCCATGATTGTTTCACGGATATTGAATTTGTTTAATACCAAATATACCAAGTATAAGAAAGTGATCTAACATAATATTTCAATCTTGGGGTATTTTTCATTAGTTGTAATAATTACTGTATTATGAACTCCGATAACACTTTGTTAAACGGATACTTGTACATCTATATCGCGGTAAAAATTAACCTACGAGTAAATTTTTATGCTTTTTAATACCACAGCATGAAGTCATTAAGCATAAAAGCATAAATTTACCTAACCACTAAAGATGGCTTGATGCTATACTATCAGCGTAATTAATTTGTGTCAATTATTTAACATAATAAGTTTACGGTTTTTAAAACAGATTAAAGGTTTTGAAACATCGACAGACTTTTTTTCTATAAATGTCTCTTTCATTAATAAAAATTTACAATTTAGTTACAAAGATAAAATAAATAAAAAAGTAAAACACAGTAATTTTTACGATTGTAAATGGTACCTAGTTGGTATAGTAATAATTACAATAAGTTTGTTTTTGAGTTCATTTTATGTACATTTCAAAAAGTAATAATAGACAAACGCTACCGCACAAAATAATGTTTTTCGGACTAATATCAAACACATATAGACCGGTATTTTAACCGGAAAAGGGGTCCTGACTCCACACATATAAATTTATTACATACATATATGTATATATATTATTATACTTGAGAACGGATGGAACAATTTCGCTAATTGTTCTTTGCTGTGTTAATTATTGTCGGAAGAAGATTCTTATGAAAGAAAGAATTAAAGAAATTGAGCGAAACATGAAAATGCAGTAAATGGTGTAAACGCATATAAATTATGCATTATGTTATCTTACCATGTACCTATGTATTTATTTGCGCTTCCACCATATTTATAAAGAATTATAAACAGATATTTGAATAGTATTGAGGTAGTATTTATGATTATTATTCATATATCGTTAATAGATAATCATTATAGCTATATGCCGAAGACTTCAGACAGGCCGAAGGCGGATTACCTATCCCAGAGATAGTAGTAAAACTTGTGCTTAGCGGGCGGACTTAATTGAGATTAATAATCGTTGATCAAAATTCAAATCTTTCTATTTCGGATTAACCGTGAATAAAAACAGATATCAGATTTCACTGTAATTAGGATCAACACGTTTTGGGCTGACTACAGGTCTAAAACACACAAAAATGAAGCGGATGTGAGTACCGCTCTCTATAGTACTAAAAATAGTCAAAGTAAATATAACGACGAAAACGTTACTGGTAATACGTGGATAAAAAGGTATAATATGATGGTGGTAGTCACAACTGAACGACAACACTCTTTTACTTCACATTATTATTAGTGGTTAGTGGTAAACACAAAGACATGACGGTGTCCTGGTGATGACGATATGTGTTGGGTGTACAGAACCAAAAAGAACATTTATAATAATATCAACTCACAACAAAATGTGTGAATTAGAAAATGGTCGGAATCGTTGTTGTGTTGTTGTGATTTTCTTTTCAACACAGTTTGTGTCCATTTGAACATAAACACATTCGCACATGAATATAGCAATGGATATTTGCTTTCTTCTTACCATTTATTTGTATGGCCTTATATACAAAGATACTCTTACTCATATCTGTAAATATAGGTGGTACTGACTACATGCATATTATAAAACACCACGTGCAAATTTTTTTTGGATGGGTAATCTGACCAGATTTTAGCCGAACAACTAAATCAATATTAAGGAAGAGTTGAGTAAATCGAACCATCATACCAGTGCGTGTCGGAACACTTCTAGTTTTCCCGTTAGCTTAAACTTGCCCTCGTGTCAAAAACGACACATTTTATATTGTTTTATTAACTTTTTTCAAAAATTATCAAACCGATCTACGTGAAACCGATTCATGTGTAATTTAAAAGACAAAACCCATCATAAATGATACTTTTAATATCTTTTGTTATCTTAACTCATTTTACCACTGAACATACGAAAGTAAACTGTATACTTCAATGGGAAACGCACATTACGTATTTTTATTTGAATAAATAGAAAAAAGAGAAAAAATTACTCAGAAGCCGGGACTCGAATCCAAGTCCTCTAGGTATTCGATCTAGGACGTAACCAACTCCGTCACACCTATTCTATGTAAGTGACACAAATTATATATAACCTCTTTTTGTATGTATTCAATTTGTATGTTTGTGTATACAGAACATACAAACGTTTCCTACTATTATACAAGTCGTATAAATTACATCTTTGGCTGTGAAACTAAACTTTTTACATTTATTTCAAATTTGTTGTGTACTTTATAAGTCAAAGTTCCTCAAACATGAAAATTTTTGATAACTTTTGTTATCTTAACATTATACTACTAAAAATATGAGAGTGAGACTGTACACTTCAATGGCAAATGCACATTATTACGCATTTTTATTTGAACAAATAGTAAGAAACGAAATATAGTCGCGTCTCTTACGAAAACCCCACAAAAAGAATTCCATTGGTACATTTTTGGCTGAACTCACGCAACGATGATATTCACGCCTTATCTCCTATGCCTACAGTTTCCTTGATCATCTACACAATGCTACCAATTGTTTGCTCACGAGAACAGTTTAATAGGCCACAATCTTCCCATAAGAGTCTATACACAGTTATTAAAGAATTGTTATTTTTGTAGACGTTACAGTTTTAACGTTGAGCGTTAGCTAAACGACTCGTATCGTAAATGGAATATTTCAAACTAACATTTATTTGTTTGAAATTATTCACAGTCTCTTAATTAACAGTGCAGCAAATATAGAAAACTGAAATTAATCTATATTATAACAGTCATATTCATTGACATGCGGTATATGTAACTATCTCCAGATAATATTCTATAGAATACTTTACTTCGATGGCTTTTATCAACCACCCCCACATTTTTTTTCTACACTTATTTCTATATGCTTATACTTATATTTTTATTCTTCGGTCATTCATTACATCTTCGTTTATTGAACGTTATTTTCATGATTACCATCTCACTTTAATATTTGCCAGTTTCTTTTCCTTTTTTCCTTTTATTCATCTTTTTATACATATATATTTGACCTTGTTACGTTATTTTGTTGCTTTTATAAAAATTCTTTATTTGTTTTCCGTATTTATCGTATATGTTGTTATATGGGTCGGTTTAAATGCTAAAAAAAATTTATTTTTATGCTTTTTTCCTATCAAAATCAATTCAGATTTAGCTTTCGTTTAATCGTAAGGAAATAGTTTTTGGAAAAAATTTTGTATGTTTTTGAGAATGTTTAATGAGAGATTTAAAAAAATACATTTTGCAATATAAGCTTTTAGGTGCCTACATTAAAATCAGCCCTACTAGAATAACAAAATGAGACTGAAATTATACTGAAAACTATTATAAAAGTGTGCATCTTGTAAGATATGTTTGTACATATATCTTCTAAATATATATAAGCGAAATATGATTGACTGACTGACTGATTTATCACGAGATCTGAAAACTATACACCCGATTGACTTGACATTTAGCATAACTACTCAGTTTGGAATGCAGATGCTCACTAAGAATGTACTTTAGGAAATTTAACCCCTTAAGTGTTGAAAAGGGAGATATCATCAAAGAAATGTTATTTTATCAGCAAGTAACACCAAATGCATTTTATTAAAAAAAAATTTGTGTTCAGCAAAATTTAAGCTCATGAAAATATGAAAAAAAAAATGGATGATAAGGATTAAGGAAGGGGAGACTATAATGCGGTTTATTTTATAAACCCCTCACATTGTCATTTAATCCACATACTTAAAATTGAATATGTTTAGAGGATGCTGTACACTTGCTTTTCTAGTAATTAGTAAGAGAACGTATAAAGTGTTTGTATGCATATTGAGAGCCAATATTGATGCATATTCAAACATGTTATATATTGGTAATATCTTTTTGTAAGCAAAGCTGCTCTGTCAGTTAAGCGGACGCGGATTTTGGTTAGTTTTAGTTGCAAAGAATACCAAAAAAGAATATCGCTACCACAATACCAAGTAGTGTAATAAATAAACTCAATCGAAATTATTTTTATAAAAGAATATTGTAGAGGAAAATTACCTCTATAAATCAAATATTAAAATACATATCGTTTTTTCTATTTCTTAAATTCCTTAATAAACAAATTCCGTCATTCTACGGCTGACTTAGTTGTCTTCAAAATAAGTAAAACTGCTTTACAAGCAAAATTAATCGAAAAAGACACCTGGAATGAATATCTCGAAAACTATAGATTTTGCATGAAGAATAGCCACGCCAAAATTTGCGTATCGTTTTTGACGTATCAATTGCATAATTTTAGTCTTCGATGATGCTGAGGGTTTACAAGAAAGTTGGTGGAACCAGAATTATTATAAACTTTTCGAGGATTAATATATTAAAATAAAAACGTCATCCTTGTTGATTTTGAAGAACAAATTTTTGTAATGAAGAAGTAATAATAACATCCAATATTTTTCTTTTTGAGAATTTTATAATTTTATTTTATTTTTTTTAGGACAAGAGTAGGAAATTAAAGTGTATCTTTTTGCATTTCTATCTTTTTTAAAAATATTTTTGTGGATTTTTAGATAGATCTAACACTTTTAGTAAATCCTAAAACTTTTGAAACATTTTTAATAAATCTTATAGTGATTAGGACCAATTATCAAACATTACATTTTTACCTTTATAGGTATTAAGTAAAGAATGTAAGATAACAATACAACACAAATAAAATAGCGAACAAATTTATCTTATTTTTCGATTCTTTTATCAGATTTTTCTTCCATTCCAATCCCTAAGGTTGAAAAACTATACCATGTATGTACACTAACATTTCGTGTGCACATAAGATGTTTGACAGTACAAACTGTTACAATATTGGTCGCCTCTGCTATTTGTTTGTGAATTTTCTTTAATAAAGGGTCTCTATCTATTTTATTTGTTACGTCTTAGAAATAAGTCGATTCTCACACATATCCCAATTGAGAGTTGTTGTGTTTGTGTTACTTATTTACTTTCATTGTTTATTCTAGAAGAAAATTATAAAAAATAAACTAATGTTTATGTCTAATAATTTGTATTTTGCAAATGAAAATAGACATTATATAGGCCGTTCAAAGTAACTGAAAATAAGCGATTTTATGAATTAACTCAAAATAAAAATAAAAAACTAAAAAAAGGAAGGTTTTGGTATCTAGTTTAAGACCCTTCTAACACCCAATCTCAGAAGTGCTAGGGTTGCGTTAATTAACGCTTTGTATACATAAAAAACGATTTTTGGCCATTATCTTGGAGACCATCAACTTTATGAAAATTTTTTTTTAGTTTTTTTTCGTTTGAATAAATTCACGT
Organism: Chrysoperla carnea; assembly: GCF_905475395.1. Lineage (NCBI taxonomy): Eukaryota > Metazoa > Arthropoda > Insecta > Neuroptera > Chrysopidae > Chrysoperla > Chrysoperla carnea. The sequence continues at coordinate 58,344,876 of NC_058339.1, forward strand.
AAAAACATTATTTTGAGCGGACCAATATTTGCACATGACCATTATTTTTTATGGCATTTATCAGTTAAACAAACAAAAAACTTTCTAGTAGTCTGAAATTTAAATTTAGAAAAAACAAAAGGACCGGACTTTTATTTATTTTTGAAAACTGACCTAGGTATGATACAAGAGAGATAATTTCAACTCAAGATGATTTGAAGTTAAGGATAATGGCAGCTCTTTCTGAATTTTTCCTTCTGAAAAATCTGAAAAATATCTCATTTTCGATAAAAATTCCGTGGTTTTCACGTGGCTTACATATTTAAAACTATTAAACTTACATATCAAATTGTAAATATATCTAAAATAGCCTAAAGCCTCAAAAATCTGATTGATTTTGCAATTAAGAAATTGTTCCTGCATATCATCCTTCACCGGAATATCATTTTCTTAAGTACCTTTACAAAAATCGAGAAGATCATTAAAAAAAATTGTTTTGGAATTTGACGAAATTTTACGTGATCTTGGATTTGCACCAATCCTTGCGTAATAACATCAAGATGTGAAAATCACTTTAACAAAAGTTAAACTCTTGTAAATTTTTCTGAAAAATTAATATTTAAAGAAATATTTACGAGAATTGCTTTTATGTATTAGCTTAAATAATATTTTCAAGGGTCGGGTTTTGATTTCGTGCTATATCTTGCAAAGAAAGTGAGTATTGTACCTCTACACCAAAGAACTTTGCTGCGATATTATAATTAATATGGAACTAGTTTAGGCAAGGATATAATTATAATATATAACACATTTATGGAGCAAAAGTTGTCGCCTCCCGCACCTGTCGAGCTGAATAATAGTAGACATACCATGGGAATACGAAGAAAATGTCTCAGATCTCATGTTTGTCATCCTTTTCTTCGCATTGGGCGACAATGAACATGATTTCTGAGACATTTTTTACTTGCTCCGGTGGTTTGTATTCTATTTTTCTTGGCGGAGGCAGAAATCGGTAACTTCGTTTAGCAGTGCGAGACTTTTTTTCATCATCTGGGAAGTTGAATGTGTGGACCATGAGGGTCGCACTCATATGGACAGCTTATTTACTTAAAAAAGGTGAATGCATTATTTTGAATCCGCGCTTGTAAGCTTTGTTACAAATGCATATTATTTTATCTTCTATCATTATATCTTTGTGTTTTATAAATGAAGATAATAAACTGTATTCACACACATACTTCTAACTGTACGAGAAGGTTAAACACCCATGTTTGAAGTTTGATTTATGTTATTAACCCTTTTTTTTATGTTATTCCAATTGATAAATGTTCGTACACACAATAGCTTATTGTCAAAAGAATGAAAAACATTTAAATTTCTCAAATAAAAATACTTACATCGTAAGAACATTTTAAACGTTGTTGGAATGTTTGTACTACATTCATTCAAACATCCATACATACATACATACCACACTCGCAGACCATCAGCCCATAATGTAGCGAAATTTTCTTTATTCAATCCTTAATCAATCCGTAAAAAGGGGTTTTTCTTTCCTAATAAAGAAATTTTTATACTAAAAAAATTTTGTCTTTGTCTCGAGTTTCAAATTAATGTTAACTAAGTAGTAGTCCTTCATATCCGTTAAAGAAAGTTATTAACCATACAATTCAAGAAAAATAATGGTAAACAGTTTTCAAATGCCGAAATAGTTTAAATGATGCAATTTAAAAAACAAACCTATTTTTAAATACTTCTGACGTTTATCGTTTTTTCAGGAATTATAAACGTCTCGATAATCGTAACTAATAGAAACCGGCAGGCGTATTTCGTTTACTGATATATTGTATATAAAATACCATTATAAATAAAATAAAGCTTTGCAACAATTAGAATGTATGTATATATTAAGTGAAACTTTGAACGCCATACTCATTTGTTCATTGAGGGAATTAACATTGAGGGGACAATATTATCAAAAGTTATCGCGGAAGAGAAAATTCAGCACAAGCGTCAGGACCATAGTGGTTGGTGATAACACAATACTTCTTGCGGATTCAATACTGTAATTGGCTCTATTAAACACTGCAATTGCAGTAAACGCCGTTTTTTTCTTACCGTGAACCGAAGCAAACGGTACGATTTTTGTATGATTGGAAGAGCGGTGTGAAAAATACGGGCAAACAAATAGTGTTTCGATTACTGACGTTTCTATTAACTTATAAGCAAAACAAAACTTATAAGAAAAACAAAAAAATAAACTTCCAAAAACATTAAAATTGAAAAAGCTGTGAATTTCTTTATTATTCAACTTTCCTTTTTTCGTACAAAAACGTTTATGGAAATTTCACTGCATTATGAGCTCACGAACTATTTCATCTGAAGAATTATATTTGTGAGTGTTTGAAAGATGTTAAAGAGGAAGATAAACTCTATTGTATTTTTATTCAATAGAAAAAGATATTTAGAAATGTGATGTGAAAGAAAATTGAAACTATTTCGTTATATACACAATATAACTAACGTCCGTGTCCGTTCTATCTCTATGTGAATTTTGTTGTTGTTATTCATCGATTTGGTCGATCTTTTTAAATCGGTTGGTCGTTTTAACTTATGTGTTCTACATTTTTATACTAGATAGAAAATAACAAACACATTCGTAGACATTCAGATGTGTATTATGGACTTGCGTTCGAATTCTATCATGTTCTTCAATTGAAATATTATTTTTACAAAAAAGCACTGTTATTTTAGTACAAACTTTGGTGTTATTTTAGTCGGGGATCTGTTCGTACTTATCAAACTAACCTTTTTAAAGATGGTATAAATAGTGAAAAAAAATTGTACTTAAGTGTGATCAAGGAAAGACGGTGACGGCTCTGTAACTATCAAAGTCTTCAACACCGGTAATTAATCATTGAATTTTCACAGAGCGAAAACAATCACTGGGATGAAGAACGATCTCAATAATAAATCAAGAAAATAAGTATTTCACTGCTTAAAAATTACTATCATGTTAGGAACCCTATTAACACTATCATGTTAAGGAATTTTCTTGAAATTATAGCCCTTTATTTAACTGTGCATAAAGGCGTATTCTAATCAAAGCTACGTTCTAATTTACAACTCGATCATTTTCCGTACAACTAGATCAAAAAAGGGTAAAACTTTACTGAATTTCAAGGCAGTTTAATGCAAATTTCTCACAAATTTCAAACGAACCACCTCATCCATTCTGTTATTTTACGGGATCAGGAGAAATAATGAAAAATCCCAAAGTTTTCCAACGATGCTACTAAAAGCCGAATGAAGAAGATAATGTTGCAAAGAAAAATAATTTTCATGGCATGCAAAACTTATATTATTTAAGTTTAAAGTTTTTCGTCGACTTAATTTTTCGTCGACTTTTTAATTATAAAATTTGTAGGAATGTCCTATTATTTCTATTCGACCTTCATAGTAGCTATTCTTAAACGATCGAAATATTTTCAATGTATTATGTTAGAAGGATATAACATTCGTTCAATATAAAGTGAGTGGTCTAGATCACCATTCGCCACAATAGCCAACTTTAGCTATACATATTAAAGTATTCTTTCTTCTTACTCATACCCTTTTATGAATATCATTCTTGAAGATTATGTTCGGGCAGCTTCATTTTACTTGAATATTATTATAATAAACAGTTTTTTTTTCTTTAAAATCTATGACAAATATACAGTAAAACTTCTTGTTTGTATAAACCTTATCTTGTTTGGACGAAACACTTTAAACTTAAATAAGTTTTATAATTATCAATTTTAAACATTCTTCTCTTTATTTAGATCTTGATAACTAGGTGAACAAAATTTAGGATTTTTATTATTTCACCTAATCCCGTAAAATGACAAATTTGAATAACCAAAGAGGTGTGGTAGAGGATGAGGGTTTGTTTTGAATTTGTGAAAAAAATTTGCATAAAACCGCCAAGAGTTGCAGTCAAGTTTCACCCTTTTTCGAAATGTTCGAGTTTTAAATGGAAAACATAGTAACTTGTATTAGTAGCCTGTATGCATAATCAAATAAAGGGCTATAATTTCAAGAAAATCGGTTCCTAGTATGATAGTTAAGCATTCAAATACTTCAAATATTCTTTAATTAATATCGTTGACTCAATAAATATTTACTCGTTTTAAGAACATCAATCATGTTTCGACAACCAATACGAACGATTTAATCTCTGAAAATTCAATGATTAATTACCGGTGTTAAAGGCATTGATGAATTCATAGCCGTCATCGCCACTCATTGATCACACTTCAGTTCAAAGAATAGGCTGTTGCCACATGATTGAAAACGATTTAGAAAGAAAGAACAAATTATATAATATCCGAGTTATTTCAGAAAGAGTATTTAACATAAAATATAATTTAATTCTTCGTTTGTTCATATACCACCTGTAAATTAGTTTATAGCTCTTATACTAGCACGGATACCAAACTTATTTGGCTAAAAATGGCGGAGTTGTTTTAGCTCTCCCTTAAATAGCTCTGGTAGACCCTTAAAGAGCTCTAAAAATTTTACTATACCATTTTCGAAGTAAAAATAGTTTTAAAAATCTTACTGTTACGTTCTGCCGTGTTGACAACTGACTTTACATTAAAAATGATTTGCAAGCACTAAAATTTTCGACGGCTTCGCCTTCTTTCTTTGAAATCGTTTGTACCGAAATGAATAATAATAAAAAATTAAACCTGGAAATAAAAACTCGATATTTTAACCCATGACTCTGACCTTGCACTGTAATTTCAATTTAAAGAAACGCGAAAAAAAGACCTATGCATTTCTTAAAAGTGTGATTTTTGTAGATACCAACTTTGTATTTAGCAAAAACGCATTTTAAAAATACTTGGAGATAAAACCTTTTAAGTTAAGTAATAGCTGCAGCATTATTTTTTGAACTATTTTGACAGACTAAACAAGTAGATATATATAATTTTAACTTTTTCTACTTGGCTTATTTCTTACTATTTATTATTTGATTTATTCTACCAGATGCCATTTTTGATTAGCTGGAATATATTGTAATTTATATATATAAATGAAGAAATAATGAAATTCTTGGAATGCCTATCAGATTTAATTAAAATATTGTTTGTCAAAGACTTGGTCATAGACAAAAAGATATTTTCTTGAATCCCATATTGTTGCATATAAATGATAAATTCTTCACAAATTTTATCCTAACCCTTCTTAAATAAAAACTAAAATTTAGAAGATTTTATTGACAGTTTGGATATTAAGTTTCACTGTACTTATTCATTGAGGGCTATTAAAGGATATAATTTAAAAATGGTCGACATTGTTACAAGTATGATGTTAGGGCCATTCCAAGGAAATTGCTCTAGTCAGTATTTTCAATTCGGAACACTACAATCACTACTTATGTAAAACTCATCTCATCTCTGTAACATTTTGTGAAAAGTATTTAAATAAAGTGAAAATGAGAAAAATCATTTTGTGCTTAATGCTATTTTATCATTATGTTATTTTATTCCCAAGTTTGTAACGCTTTAAAATATTGATACTATGAACAAAATTTTGGTATAGGTGTTCACAAAATCAATTAAATAGTCCATTTCCGGTTGTCTGTCGGTCTGTCTGTCATCTGTTTGTCCGTCTGTCATCACGATTACTCAAAAACGAAAAGAAATCAAGATGAAATTTATAGCGTGCTAAGGACGTAAAAAGTGAGGTCAAGTTCGTAAATGAGCAACATAGGTCAATTGGGTATTGGTTCCGTCGGATTAGAGATAGAACAAAAGTAAACAACTTTTGCTTGTAACATTTTTTCATTTTTTCGTAAACATCACTGTTTACCCGTGAGAGCGCAAATTATATAGTATGTATTATATGGGTATATGTGTATGACATGTATGAATGTCTAATGTGACAGAGTAATCAACACTGTCTATACATGGTATTTCAACAATGAACTTAGTCAATTGTTTGTTTTCACTTGTTTTATATTATAAATTTGGATAAAATGAAATATATATGTTCTTTATCGGACGAACGGATGATATTGATGTTTAACATGTCTATTGTTGGTTTTTAAGTTGCTTCATTGTAGATCAAAAACCCTGGCTGATTCTTAACAACTGTGGTTTCGTTGGAATTGTGGTACGGGGTATATTTAGAAAAGAGTCAATATGACGACCGTCAGTATTTATCAAAAGGAAGTCATTTCTACGGAAATTTCGAAGTAAAATTATTTACGAAAGGAATTTTAACAATGGAACTGAGCGATACCCCGACCAATTTTTCGAACTATGGTCTTATCTATGAGTAATAATGCTTTGTATTAAAAATTGTTTAAAAATCCAATTTTACAATAATGTTATAACGTTAAGTGCTTAATAACGATACAACATATAAATGTTTAAAATTAAATTTATTTCTGACAAAATGAATTTGTGTACATTTATTTTTTTCGTATTATATAAATTTAAAATTTCATTGTATTTACATGTAATACGTGATAAATTTCATATGATACTTTTTTTTAAATAACTTGAATATATAACATACCAATTTTTGCTGTACTTATGATTTCTTGTCCCCTAGAGAATATAATATCATTGAATAACATTAATATTCTCTATAGTCACTCGATGTAAATATAAAAACATAAATAACTATTTCAGAAAAAGCCTACTGTCATGTTCATATTTAAGGTTGGTTTTGACTTTGCTTATAATAAATTTAGACTTGTTTTGTTCAGTTACTGACTAAATTTACATTTATGAACCTCAACTTAAAGAAAAAAATTCAAAAAAATGCAAGAGATTTCTAGGAATATTTAGAAATTTCTCGTTAGAAACATTTAGAAATTACAATTTTTTTATGTTTATGGTACCTAAAAACGGCACTTTGGCAGAAAAGGGAGAAAAAATGTAGTTAAAATAAAAAGACATTCAGAGATTTGATTGATCAGTGAGATTATTGAATAAATTATATTGATCACTTACAGGTCTCTGAATGCTGGCTTTGTTTTCACGTGAGGAAGCTGTGCGACATCACAGGAGAATCAGTATTCCGTTCAATCTACATAACCTTTTTTAAAGTTAGATCCCGACAAATATAATTTAAATTGTAATTCATACCATATTATGCTTCAGTTTCATTTCCAAACTACCAATTGTTAAAATTCTACCTGTTTCTCTTAAAAATTACAAACAAATTTTCTGATTCTTGTATAAAATTTCAAACCATGATTTGATTTCTTATTTAATTTATTGGACAATTTTGCAATAATAGTTAAATCAGCAAATATTCAAATTACTCTCCAATCATAAAATCCAGGGACTTAAATGCTTGAAACTAGAAAACAAGGTATTATTTGTTCCTTTTATTTTTGTATATTGTATGTACATCTGTTAAAATACCACACTAACGTCATCTTTTATGATCTTTCTGTACCCATTCATTCATATGCAATGAGATATATTGATATAGACAAAATACTGATAACGAATGAATCGGTGTTTCTTCATTCTTCTCATATCTTTAATAAAAACTTTATACTTCCAGTATGCATTAAATTATCTTTTGTTATACAGCTGGGCAGTATTTTAATAATAGCTTATATTAAGTTCAGAAAATTGTTAATTTAAAAAAATAAAAAGTTGTTAAAACACTTTTTCCAGTAAAGGTTCAGCTTATTGCAATAAAAGTATAAAATCAATGTTTATTATGTGTAAAGGTTTGAAGCACCAAAAGTTGAAATGCTTAGTAAATTGAAATATTATTTTAAAACTGAATCTATGAAGATCTGGTTAATTGACGTTTACTATAATGATATAGAAAACAGACATATAGATACTACAATTTTTTTCAAAATACAAAGTTGAATTTTTAATTAAAAGTAGAGAGGTGTTCTAATAGAAATGAGATAAGTGACAAAGAACGCGTTGGAAAGCTTGCATTTTGAAATCTTAAGAAGTTCACATTATGGGGGACTAACCAATAATTATATACTAGGCCGTGGTAACATATCATGCTAAAATCGTTTTAAGCTTATTATCTGAAATGTCAGAACCAATAGAGAAGATCAAAAGTTATTAATTTTCGTATCGGTATAGTTAAAAAAACAAAATTGTTTTTCGGGCATAACTTGACAGAGCTGTTTACTTACGGGATAATTGCGTATACTTTTTGAACATTTTGGAGTACTCGGAGAATCTATTCTACACTTGAAAGACTTCATTTTGAGTCTAGGGCGTCACCCACGTAACTCAATATAAGTGGAAAAATTCGACAGTTACGGCTTGATAATGTATGGATACCTGGTTGCTCAGGCTTAGCAAGCAGGCACTCCAATCCTTTTCTGTTATACCACCTCTCTACTTTATGTAATTACATAAAAAAATAATTTCGATTTTTATTAAATGGTATTTGTCGAAGTTTATTTAACAAGTAATTTTTTTGCCCAGCTCTTTTCAAACAAGTTTCTTACATGCCCTAATTTTCGTTTTAAATCATAAAATGTTATGGTGTCAGGTGCTTGGTTAGTTGTGTTTTGTGTATGTTCTATTATCTACTTCTTCCTTTTTTTTTGTTTTATTCTTATTTGGGAGTGTTTTATTTTCGCAAAATATTACTTAAAATACATATCTATTCTTCTATCTATTGTTTCTCATTTTCGAAATAAAATCTAGTAGCTTTTTATGTGACAACAATTCTCATAAATAAAAGTAGTCCAATATTAATATACTTCACAAACTTTTTAAAAGATTTGGAAATTTGAATAAATTCCAATTCAATATGTGTTTATTTTAAGATGAAATTGAAGAAATGAATTCAGAAAAATATATACAAAGTTTTCGTTATGTTTTCAAAGCATAATTGGTACAACAAACTATATTTGATGATAAAACATTTGAAAAATTAAAACGGACGACCAAATAAGGTCCAAAACCTAGTGATCAAAAATCGTTTTACTAACTGACAAAACAGCCAAATATAATGAATGCATTTTAAAAACACTCTAAACTATCTTTAAAACGAATTTGTTTAAACACATTTATGTGTCGGACAAAATACTGAGTATATATATTTGCGATAAAATATTTATTAGAATATTAAATGTTCTAATACAGGCGTCAAGTGTTATGTCGCCAAAATCGTCCGAAAACGCGTGTGCAGGAAATAGCTCAATTGATAATTACCTACGCTACTTCTTGCATAAGTAATTGTAAAAATTTATCAAATCCTATACATTTTTTTTGGTAACATCGTTTCGAACGCGCTTGTGAACGTTAAAAACTTATTTGAATTTAGTCTCATAAAAACTCAAGTTTCATAAAAACGCAAATTGAAATTTTATGAGCCTAATTTTACGTACTTATTTAAACATTTTTGATATTTCAATGTCATAATATTTCGTACGCAAAGATTAAATTTATGTTCGTTCATGTGATATCACAATATTTTGAAAGTTAAAATAAAATTACGGAACGTAATTACATAAAAATGATAAGTACATGTTATATACACCGAGAGCTATTCTTGCTAAATTCTTATTGTGCTTTAGTTGGAATGCTTGGATTAGTAAACATGAATCCGGCAACGTCAATACTTACTGGACACAAATTACGGATCTTTTGGTTGTAAAAACTCTGATAAATACAAAACTTCTGACATGTTCCAGATATTATTTTTCATTTTATTTGGGTATCTGGCCTGATAAGATTTTAATTCGCCCCTTCTTCCTATTTGTATTATCGTATAAGAGTAGTTTATAACACGTGTACAATTCAACTTCATTCGCATTTATTTCGAAAAAAATTTGTTAGTTTTCTTATAAGAAATAACCATTTTATTAAACATTTTTCAGTGTATCTTACCATTTAAAGTTTTAAGTTCACTTTTCAGTAATCTTGACAGTCTAGTTATCCCTCAAATTCAGAGCTTAAAACAATTCCTGTAACCCTTTACCTTTTTTATGAAACTTTTTGTTCAAAAACATTACTTTCCGATTTAAATTACGATTTTTCCCCCAATTTCCTAGATCAATTTTGTATTATATAAATATTTATATCGACTACCATGTAGTCATCATCAGTATGAATTACATAATCATAATTATTCATATAAAATGTGTATGTTAGTCGTTGCTAATTTGGTGACAATTATAATATTACACTATTTATAAAAGTAACTACGATTAGAATTTATACTGATGATGGCTACATGATAGTTGAAACACGTATTTTTATCAAACAAAATTGAGCTAGGAAATTAGCAATTCCAATTTTTCTGTAATAAGTGAAAATTCTAAATTTTATTGGATATATCCTCGACTTCTCATTCATTATATTTGATACTTAATATAATTTTCCGAGTTTGGATACTGCTCCGAAATTTTGAGAACAGCGCAGTGAAAAAGTTTAGCTTACGATCAAAATTTGATAGTTTTGGCACTTGGTATAATATATAAAATAAATATATTTACATTTGGAATAAATAGAAAATTGTTTTAACAAAGAATAATTTAAATTAAGTAACAAAAGTTAATTAGATGAAATTTCAAAATTTTAATAATAATTGTAGCCGAAATAATAATGATATAGGCCTCAAACTGATGAAGGTTCATTTACACATTTAGAAATGTTACTATTATACAATATTATAAGGTGAAGGAGGTAGGTGATATGATAGAGAGAAAGTATACAAGTAGGAGGAAGGAGTCAAAAGGAGAATTTAGTATTATAATAATATTGTGCATAGTTTTATATAAAACAAATGTTTTAGTAAAATAAAATCAGTTTTGTTAAAGGCGAGAGTTGTAAATTACAAAACAAACTGAAAACTTCTGTTCGGTTGACTGTATGTATACACATGTAGTATGTGTAGGGTTTATCATTCAATATGAAATATATAACTTGTATATGAGATACCATAATATTTATACCATGAATAAGAAATATATCAAGGTATAGTTAAGTCCCAAGTTTGTAACGCTTAAAAATATTGATACTTTGTACAACATTTTGGTATTGGTGTCAAAAAAAAAAATCACCGAATTAGTCCATTTCCGGTTGTCTGTCTGCCTGTCGTCTGTCATCACAATTACTCAAAAAAGAAAAGAGATATTAAGCTGAAATTTTTATAGCGTGCTGAGGACTTTAAAAGTGAGGTCGAGTTCGTAAATGAGCAACATAGGTCAATTTGGCCCATCTTGTAAACCGTTAGAGATAGAACAATAGTTTAAATAAAAAAATGTTCCTTATAAAAAATAAACAATCTTTTGTTTGAAACATTTTTTCGTAATCACTGTTTACCCGGGAGAGGGCAAATTGTGTAGTATGTATTATATTGGAATGTCAGTTATATATGTGTGGCATGTATGTATGTGTAATGTGACAGAGTAATCAACACTGTCTATCCATAGTATTCCAACAATTACCTCAGTCAATTGTTTGTTTTCACTTGTTTTATATCATTCTTGCCCAATGAAAGACACTGGATCGCTTGGATATTATTAATTTTAGGTAATTAATATTATTAATTATCATGAAACATTACATGCAATGCATGCAATTTTAGTTATACCGTGCACAGTCGACTTTTTATTGTTTGGTAAATAATTTCATCTACGCTGGTGGGATAAGAACTACTTTGCCCACTATTTCTCCACTCATATAGTTAATTATCGCTCATATTTTCATTAACACACGCATTTTCCAATTGAATTAGTCAAATTACTAGTAAAATTGAAAAATAATAAAAAGTTCACTATCTTTTTTTAATATTTTCTCAATAATTCATTACAAATTTTAAATTATAATTATCTATTATTTCCACATTTTAGAGGCGTACATAAAGTTTTGTACGATATACGTGATAATGCATATCGCATGTGTGATAACGCATTTTTAACTTTTTCGGTGATTTCACAACTGGTGCAAACTTCGAATTGGTACCACTTGTCCACTTGTATCATAACTAACTATAAATCCATAGATTCAGTCAACAATCAATTAAAATGCGAACGTCTTAGAAACGATATGGCTTTACCATATGTTATACAAGTTTCGAAAAACTACTCTTTCAATATATTTTTCATGATTCCTCCAAGCTGCTTAAGTTCTATCATTTTTAATGAAAAACTCTTTATGTTTTATAGAAACACAACATTCATTGGTATACTATACTATGTGATTCAATTTTATAGCTTCAGGCTAAATATCTTTAAAACTATAGATTATGTATTCGCATTACATACAAACTTAAAGCATTCTTATTTCCCTTTTCATTGTTCCCCAACATTCTTAAATTTTCTGTATGGGAAGGATTAAACATATAAATATTTTTAATCACTTTTACTTAACTTAGTTTTTCCTCATAATTTATTAATAAATTAACAAAATTAAATTATCAAAAACCCACATAGCCATACTGAGTACAAACATATTATCAAGTAATTGTCTGTAAAAGAAGTTGGCGATAAAGAGCAAGTTACAGGGGACAGCTTGATATTGTAATTTATGGTCACACTGAATAAAAAGAAAAATTTTTTCGCAATTTTTATATAAAACTTTGTAATTTATAAAAGCCAATTTAAAATATGAATATAACACCAGTATCCTGGCTTCTAAATCACCAATAAACACAAAATTAGTGTCCCTCTAAAGGTCGTAATTGAAAGCTTCCGTGGAAGAATGTAACAGTTATTTGATTTCAAGGTGATGTTAAAAACCCTTCTTGAGTTGAAATTCCTACATAATGTTTTTTATTTAAAAAAAGTCTACTATGCGCTCATTTTGCTAGACAATTCACTTATTTTTATCCCTTTTAAGTCCCTTAAGTTTTGGGGGGAGGAGGTTGGATCTAAGAAACCACTTTATTCACGTTGGTACTTTTTTCCAGCCGATAAAATAAATATTTCGTGCAATTAGGATAAATTCATAAATTGAATAATCTTTGTAAAATTTTTTAATGAATGTTATATAAACCTTTACGAGCTTTGAATCGCTTACTAAATACAAAATTCTAAGTGTGTATTGCTGTCTGCTTGAACCTTTCAAAACAATATGGCAGATTATACTTAAAACTATCGTAACTTTTAAACGATATAGTAACCTTCATAATTTACAACACGCGATATTTGTGGACAACCTTTATATATTATTATTAAGAAAGAGAAACTCTTAGAAGACTATAACAATTCGATTAAAGTTTGGTGTTAACAACCAGGGTATATTACCTTAATATTATTGTACACAATAATCGTATATAATAATATTTGTAAAAGATAGTTAATTATAATGAATCACCCTGTGGGCATATATATACGTATATATAGTGAAGTTTAGAACAGATAGTATCAAAACTAACCGCACATAACAATAAGTATAAAGTTTTCTTAATGGTTAATTTAAAACAATATCAAAAGGGCCTCTGTAGTAATTAAATAAAATTAGAAATGTATGTAATACATATACAACAGGAGAGTGCTGTACCTTGACTCACAAAAATAGAAAAAGATATAGTTTTTATTGATAATTCCAGTATTCTTACTGACTATTTTAATAACTAAGATTTGAAATAGGTAAAAATCGGTAAAAACTTATTTTATATTTGGATAGTCCGTAATGATAATATTTATTATTTTATAAAAAAATATAATATTTCACCATAATATTTCAATTAACGAATATTATCTTTAAGGTTTTAAAAGAGCTTTATGTTACCCCAAATATTTTGTAAAAAAAATATAATTCATTTACAACTTTAACTGTTTGTACTAAGCTTTTGTATGCTAACTTATGATAAAGAACAAAATAACTCTAAGACTAAGTTACAAATAATGGGAGTGATCATTGATCTGTGGCACATTATGTTGCCCTGATCCAAGGTACGGACATTCTTTTCAAAGTTATCGTTATCAACATTTTACGTTCATCAACATTTTATGTTAAAAAAAATAAATTCGGTATAATAAAATAATCATCAATAAGTGTTATGTGAAAATAAAACATAATATCCAACTTTGAATTAATTAAATTTTATTTTTATTTTATTCAAAAGCACACGGACGTGTAATTTCTGGGTAACATTACCCAGTGTAAGAAAATTTCTACAAATAGTTGTTGTTTCTTAGAAAGCAACCAAACTGAAGGATGGTCCAAGATACATTGTGGTCAAGGCACAAAACTTTACTCTCTTTATCTATAGGATGTTTCAAAAATGTTTTAAGGTTAATAACTTTGTGTGTAGTTCACACAAAGTCCATATTCTACTCATTACAATGATTGTTCAAAATGTGTCTCTTAGGAGTTAACACAGAGCATTTAATTGCGGTTTTTGTTCAGTAACGACTAGTGTTTGAGACATCAAGGGCTTCATTTTATAAAAAAGTTCTCGCATCATATTATTATTATCTTTATCATCTTTGTGTGCTGGTGCTTTGTGGTCTTTACGTTGTGTTTTTTCCCCGTTTTGTATGAGTGATAACATTTATAAAACTATTTGCACACAAAAAATAAAACATGAAATTTAAAAAAATAAAACCAGTTACAGATTTTAGTAGCCTTAGTAGATTATTGTACTTCAAAGTGTAATTAAACATTGCATTATTTATAAATATTAATCCCTTAAGTAAGAAGACTGTCATTAAAGCTAATTTAAAATATTATAATATAAAATAAAATTTTCTTTCTAGAGAAATTCAGTGGTATACACAAACAACAATGTCAAATGGATAAGCTTGTTTTTAAAAAAGCATTTATAATAGCTTGAGAGAAATTGATAGCTTACGCTAATGTATTTAGGAAATTATATACACTTTATCACCTATGGTGTATATTTTAAATTTCAATTTCGAATTTGTATGGCAACGTTCATCATCTCCTACTGCGATAAATTTTTTGTTTTGTTTCCAATTTATGACTGACATTCATCCGCAAATTTTCATTTAACTTATCCTTGTGTAAGTAGTATATACATTTTGTTTTGCATCATCATAATTTTCATCAGTTAAATAATTTTGACTTTTTATCAGTTAAGAATGTAAAGTTAAAAGTTACTGTAAAAGATTGACATTTCTGAAACCATATCACTTAGTTGTAACTTACGTTTAAAATAGGAAATTATCTAACTTTGATATTATCACATTCGTATCTATTTAACATGCGTATTTACACTCTCTGTCGCATAAAGACATTGTCTCAAGGGTATAATAAACATATCGTTTACAGGAGAAACGCATGGCTATGTCTTTGTAATTTGCATTTAGTTTTCTAACATTATTATTTGTGTTCGGGAAAAAAACCAGTATGAGAGTATTCTGATCCTAGGATTAGGACTTTAGAATTAGGAACTCTTGATTTTGTCAAAGTAAATCTGAAAGTAACGAAACAAATCCTGTCTGAATATTTGTTTTGAAGTAAACATTAGACAACCAATTTTCCATTTTCAAGGTATGGGTTGCATTTGCCTGAAGCTTTTTTGTGTAATCGAGTCTATCTTTGATAGAGCTTGATTAAATTTTCGCTTACAACAGTTGTTATTTTTTTCTTTAATAGAATAAATAAATGGTGGAAATGCAAATAAATTATGCTATATATCAATACTTCCGATGTGTCAGGCGTTTATTTGCGCTCCCACCATAATTATTTTAGCGATTTCTTTGACAAAAATATTAATTTAAATTTAATTATTTTAAGTTTTTATCACTGTTTTAGAACATTATAATTTAGTATTAATATGTATTAATAATATGTATTAATATATTGGCATTTGTGCGTTTATTTGTGTATTGTTCACCAAAAATATTTAATATCGAAGCTATTTATTTTTGGTCTAGTTAACAATAATTACAATTCAAGTGATATTATCGTTGACAATATATTATATAAATTTCTTTGCCACTTTCATTACATCATAGATGAAAGGTCACTATGACAGAAATTTTAACTTTCAAGAACGCAATAATTATTGTACATCAATTGGGGCATAAATGCTTGTAAGAATGTTGCAAATGTTGTATATATGTTTTAATACAGGATGATAAAACTATGTTCCATTATTCAGTTGAATTAAATTGTGTACATAGAAAAAACTAAGCTTTCTTACCTTTCTTTTCGTTTGTGTGGAATCGCCAAACTGATTGAGTAATCATAATAAGATTATCTTGATTTGAAAACATCTTCACTGCGATGATTTGGGACTATATTTTATAAATATATGATTGGCTCTCCAAGTACCATTATGTTTTGTGGTGATTGTTAAAGGTATCAAACTATAATGTGGAATGCTCGAAAAATAAACGGAATATACAAATTTATACATTCTTTGAATACTGAATTTTTTTATTTTATGATTTTTTTTTTTTTTAAATAATGAAAAATCTTTCTATGGATACCAAAAATATAAAATGTTAACAGTCTTGATAGGTTTATTAAATTTGTACAAATTACGCCACTTTTTAGGCTCAATTTTCATGCCAATAGCTATTATTACTATAAGGAACGTTCGGCTAAGATAATTTCTATTTAATAACCAATTTATGCTTTATTTATTTATTTGTTTTTTAAATAAAATTAATGTTCCTTTTTTGTTCGTTTCAGGTACGTGTTCATTAATTACAATAATTTTGAGATTTCTTCAATCCAAGTTAAGGTAAATAATCAGTAGAAAAATTAACTATTTATTTTATAAAATTCTGAAACATCATTTCTGAAAAAAAAAGAAAGAATGAATAAGAATTAAATTTTAATGATATTCTTTGTTACTCCCTTGATTTATTTGCTTAATAAACATTATATATATATATATATATGTTTTTTTATGCGTAAGAATTACTGCGCAAACGGTATCGAATATTGAAACACCTGTAATGTGTTTATTTCCACACACTAAAAATGTGAAGATACAAACTATACCGAACTAAATTTTTAATATTGAGTACATTATTTCGTCAGATCATGGAATTATTTTGCAATCAACTTTTACTATTTGTAAAAGTTGTTAAATTAGATTTGATACCATAACAAAATTTGAAAGTGAAATTAAAATTGATTTAAAAGAAGTTATAAGCATACAAAGACTGTTGCTCACCTCCTTTTAGATACCATGCAATGACTTCACTAAACTATATCTTACTCTCTGTTTAATGAGAAACTTTAAACGTTCACATGTTTGCATGATTTTAAAAAAACTAACTTCACTTTTCTGCCCGTCCAGTAAGAATTCTTCACCTGAATTGATTTAGTCAATATCTCTATTGAGGGCATAAGCAGTTTTTTACTAAAATAAGAATTATTTTTTTCAATCACATATTTATTTTTATAAAGAAAAATCAAATATTCAAATTAACAAGGTTTAATATGTATATAACGATCTCGAATATCCCTAGGCTAAAATAAATGTTTCTCTCTGTATTAAAATGAAATAACGATAATAATCCATGTAATAGTAGCCAACTCATTTTCCTTCTGAATGAATGTCCATCGTCGACAACGGTCACATTTGAACAAATGAACATACAGAAAATATTCACACACATACACATACACACATACACACATAGATGCACATACTTTGGTATACTCCAACAATGATCAAATATAATAAAATTTAATACTATTTACTTATAACATTATTATTTGGTATGAAATTCATTTATAGTGGAATGAACCAACTTTAAACCAGTTAGTTTAGTACTAAGTTCTAAGTAGTAGTAACAAGCACTATTACCCTTACCCATACATAAAGAGTGATTCAACAATAAGTTGAAATTAATAACGGAAAATCCTACTATTTTCTTCTTTGAGTTATTTTTTAGTCGAAGCTTCAGAATTTGTTATTGTCAGGAAGCTATGCCGTTAGTACATCTCACCTAACAGCTATGTGGAATTTTAGGATATATTTTAATTATGTGGGTAATTTATTTCTTATAAGGTGTTTTAGGGAAATATTTACAATATAGTTTGAAACTATCAAATTAAGATATGTAAGAAGTTTTTACCATTCGAAATACCAAAAAACTGTTTTCACCCTCAAACGTCATTATTTTTAAACATTAAATTATTAACAGTTAGGAAAAACTTGGTTAATATGTCCATGAAAAACATATAGGCGGATAAAGGAATACATAAAATAGCCATTCTAAGGGAGTCCTCAATAATAGATCCGATTTTGATGATTTGTAATGTAATTTTCACCCTCTCTGGTAAACGGTGATATTTACGAAAAAATGTTTCAATCAAGAGTTGTTTATTTTTTTTACAAGGAATACTTTTTACATTTAAATTTTTGTTCTATCTATAACGATTTCCGAGATTGGTCCTACGGATCCAAGACCCAATTGACCTATGTTGCTCATTTACTAAATTTAACTTACTTTTTACGTCCTGAGCATGCCATACAATTTTTAGCTTGATATCTTTTTTCGTTTTGGAGTAATTGTGTTTACAGACGAAAAATCTATTTTTTTCGGTTTTTCAGGATTTTAAGCGATTGAATGAAAAGTAAACCATACACATAGTTAGACCATTTCAAAGTAAAAATTTTAACCGTTAAAATAAGCCCAAGCAGAATATGAAAATCGAAAAAAACATCAAGAGAGTTTGTCGTTGAAAAATGAAAAATTTTAAAAATCTCAAAGAAAAAATTTCGGTTGCTTAAAAATTCGTGATTTTTTTGTAGTTAAAAAAGAAACACTTTCACCAAGGTTCATGCACGAAATAACTTATTGAAAGACAATTGTTATGTCTTTAAAATTGTTGTTGTTTGATGATTATTTTTTAACATATTGACATGTTCTAAAGTAACATGGTCGTGTATCTTTGTAGGTATGTATCTTTTTTGCTCAAAAAAGTACAGGGTCTTTTTCTTGATTTTTTCACAGTGCATTTATCATTTATTAAAGGTCATTTTGTTGAACTTCGAATACAAAATTCTAGTTTGTGCCTAGTTATAATAGATCTATCTAAAAAGCAATTCAAAAATAAGAGTGCATACAAATGTTATTTGTAATAGTGAATCATCCTTTACATAATATATACAATAAATACTATGTTACAGACTTATAGCCTTTAATAATATTACATTTCATTACCAGAACATTTTAATTAAATATTTAGATGATGAAAATTAATTTCTTGCAAATTTAAATGTTTTATATATAATATATATATGTATATATATAATGATATTATATATAGTATGGTTTAAATGTATATATATATAATAATAATATTATACGTAGTTTGAATTGCTGCATTTATATTAGGCACTATGTAAAATAATTGGTTAGACGACTTATTTAAATAAAATATGTGTATATACTAGGTTTATAAACATGAATATTTTTAATTTGTCATTTAACATGAAAAACAAGTTAATTGTGTTGATACAAAGTATAATTATTATAGTGATAAAAATTTAAAAATTTATTTAATTTTTAAAAATTAAAAATTTTTTAAAAATTTTATTACCTATAAGTACGTTAGACTTTCATACACCTTCTGGTCCATAAGCAATTACGATCAGGATACCAGATTGGAAAAATATTTCTTGATTGCATAACGAAGTCTAGTTTAAAGACCTTATATTGCGATCTATTTTTATTTAATAATAGTATACTTTATTTGACATTAAATCAATCTATAATAATAATTACATTGTGTGCTGTTTTATCTATTTTACTCTAATAAAATTATTGACTGTAAAGATGACGGCATCGTGGTACCAAGTTTACCTATTTTTATTTATATTATTTTTCGGGCTTTCAAAAATATATTTAGTTTAGTTTTTCAGGAAAATTTAAGGAGGGAAATAACTAAAAGCCATATATTTGAATGTTTTGCTTGACAATATTCGTAATTTGTATCTTAAAGCAAAAACCAAAGAGTACTGGGAGCTCTGATTGCTTACCAAATGCAGATTGAAAAAAGATATGTCATTTGAGATCATTTCACCACCAGGCCATTCAAAATGAAATATCACGAAATTTCCCTTTTGCGCAGAAATATAAAATTTGGATGGGTAAAATATATACGAATACTACTCAATAGATGAAAAAGTTATTTAAATAGTAGGATAAAAACTTACCCAAAAAGAAAAATATTTTATTAGTAAAATTAAAAGAGATAAAAAATAACAATTTTGTTATATTTACAATTATCATATTAACCCGTCAGCACTCCTGTCAATCGATCAGTAATCTTTAGTCCCGTGATGTGATATTTGCTCAAGCGTTCTGCATATACGTCAAATGTTTAACGCGTTTAAATTACTAAGCACGAATTTGAGGGGAAGTAAATAATATTAGAACGAAAACAAAATAACCATTTTGGCAGGGATCATAGTAGGTCATCTTAAAAAATTTGCAATAAATTATGCATTTTATTTAAAATATGACTACTGACATATGAAGAGTTAAGGCAATGTCAAAATGAAATCATTCAAAAACAAGTGAAAACAAACAATTGATTGAGTTAATTGTTGAACATATTACACATACATACATGTCACACATATGTAACTGATATCCCCATATAATACATACTATACAATTTACGCCTAATTTGTAAACGGGTAAACAGTGATGTTTACGAAAAAATGTTTCAAGCAAAAGTTGTTTTTTTTTTTATAAGGAGGATTTTTTATATTTAAACTTTTGTTCTATCTCTAACGGTTTACAAGATGGATCTTACGGACCCATAGGTCAAGACCCAATTGATCTATGTTGCTCATTTACAAACTTGACCTCACTTTTTACGTCCTGAGTACGGTGTAAAAATTTAAGCTTGATATCTTTTTTGTTTTTGAGTTATAGTGTTGGCAGACAGATGGACAGACGGACAGACGGACAGACAGACAGACGGGCAGACGGACAGACAGACAGACGGGCAGACGGACAGACAACCGAAAATGGACTAATTAGGTGATTTTATAAAAACCTATACCAAAATTTTGTTCATAGCATTAATATTTTTAATAGTTACAAACTTGGGACTAAACTTAGTATACCTTCCATATTACATATTACATGGTATAATAACAATTAATTAAACTTGTTGCATTTAAAATTGCATAAATAATAGTTTAAAAATGTAAATTAACTTTTTTAGTAAGTTAAATTTTTTTAAATATATTATAGTTTTCAATGCAAACTTTATATGCAATCTACAAAATTATATATCCATCCGTACAATTATATTAAGAAAGTTTTGTATTGTTGAAACCAAGGTAATTGCCTGATATAACTCATGCATGGTGCCAATAATAATATTCATTAATTATGCTTTACTTAAATATTTATTGAATTATTTCGTTGCATATTAAAAATGAAATGTATCTAGTAACTGTTTTCTAGTAATTTTTGTCTGTATAATTATATAATTAATGACTTTTCGCAATTTCAACTACAAGAAATTACCAGTTTTTATGCTTGGCCTAGTTAACTTTATCTCGTTCAGAGAAGTCCTACTTCGGAAATTATAATTTTTAATTTTATTATTATAAACATAAAAACAAAATCAAGGATAAAACTACTTTGACCAACTCAAAGCGTAATCTGAATCTCCGGATATTAAAATTGCTTATCGGTGTTTTAAGCAAGACACTAATAATAAGTTATATAGATAATTATTGCTGTTAGCATATTACTCATTCAAAATAATATAATTTGTATCTTAAAGCTATTGTTATACACAAATATAATTTGTCCATAAACTAATGTACCTTACTAATAATAATAATAATAATAATACCAATAACTAACTACGTATAATAGTTACTCATAATGTTTATTTGCGTTATGTGCTATAACCAGGGTTGCCTAATCATCTTGTTCAGAAAGATGCAGGTGACGCTTTTAAAAACCATTAGTTTCGGATAAATTGCGACAACATAAATAAAATTGATGAAATGGTTGATATAAGTAACACAAAAATATGTTTCGTGATTTAATGGTTTAACATGCACCCGCTTTTGAAGGATACTTTGTTTTAGTAATTTCTATAATAAATATAACTGGGAAGTAATGAAAGCCTAGATTATTTACCTACTAGAAAAATTAAGAGATTTTGGACCATAATTCAAAAACTATGCCCCATCAGTAAAAAATCTCGATTTATGTATTTTATGGGTGGGTAAAAATAACTTTATACAGAGTCTTTTTGTTGGTATCTGCTTGAAAGTCGATAAATATATTTAATGGAAAAAATGCCTCAAACGAGAAATGATAGTTTCAAAGGCATAAATATTATACCGGCAACAACTTCGATCTATGTTTTCAAGTTCAATTAGAACCTCACTAATTTTGAGTAAAACGTTTTTGCCTAAGCTGTACGGTTTTGCGGAAAAATGTTTCGAACAAAAAATGTTACTTTTTTAATCAATAAGAACTTTCTAGCTTTCTAAGTGTTCAATTACCAGTTTTGGAGTAAGTAAGCTTTTCATTGAGGCTGAAAACCTAGGTAAAGTTTATTGTCTGCTTAAGATTGAAGCATTTTTAATGATAACTTAAGAAAGGTAATTGTGTTTTGTGGAAATCAAAAAAAAATTTTTTTTTATCTTGGAAAAAAACTGTTATAATATGTTTTAAAATTGGGTAAAACTCAATTCAAAGATTAACTTGACTCAAGAAATACAAATTTTGGGCATATTTTACATTGACTGGTGTTAGGGCGAGTAATTTCTGAAATATGTCTATCTCAGAAACTACACGTCCCATGCAAAATGTAAGCGATCTTAAATGTAAGCAATTATTTTGGATCAAATTAACCTAGGTATATACAGAGTTTAACGATATGAGTGAAAGAAAAAATGTGGTTCCCTTTAAAAAAAGCAAAAAATCGAATAATTTTTTTGAAATTTATTTTTAATTTTCGTCGTACCTACTCAATATTTAAAGTAGTTATGACCCAAAAAATAAAAAAATCGGGTTTCTGAAGATTCTGAAAAGTTTCGGAGATTCATATAAGGCAATTTCTTGAGAATTTTTGTTTTCCGTTTGAATAAAACATGGTACATTGACCTAAAAATTACAAAAATTTTGTTCATTTGAGGAGTATTATGCAAAGAAAGGATTAAGAATGTTAGATTAATAAAAAAAAAAACGTTACAGCGTTTGTAAGCTAAAAAAGCATGGGACAAGAAATCGCCAAAACATGATATCTGGCAGCCCTGAAATAATAGGTATGTCTAATAATAGTAATGATATATTATATCATACCTTAAGCAATACCTTCATCAGTTTCATATGCAATTAAGTATACCTTATGCACATGTGACATGAATAATGAGATACTAATGGATCAGCATTAAATCAAAGGCAAGGAAAAAGGGGAAATATTACCAGTTTACCAAAGAATAAATTTAGAATTATTCGTTGTAAACGATCAATATATCCCTTCTAAGTGAAAAAATTTATTTAAGGTATATTTTTAAAGAAGTGGTTAACTTTTAGAAACAACCAATTGTCATTGTTTGACTTTCCCCGATTCAAATCGATAATTAAATTTTTTATCTTATTAAAACCTAACTCTTAATGCCTCAATTTATTTGTATAGTGTAGACAGCTGCATGTGAATATAGAACTACTTTAGCATAATTTTTTATTCATAAATTCTGTTATTAATTATTTATGAAGCTTAAGTTTTTGAATTATTAAATGTTTATATAACAATTTATTCAATTTTATTATTTATATATTTACTGTAAGTAGGCATACTTATTTATAAACATCATTCAAATATATAAATACTGGGTGACTTAAAAACATTTTTTTAATAAGGTGTATGGAATATTAAGGAAATTACGAGTTTAATTTTCTGAGTATTAATCTGAATATTTCCTAAATCTATTCTTGAATATGAATGCTAAGTATGTATATAAAATATCTAAAATATAAGATGGTTTTATAATAAAAAGGTTTTTGAAACACAAAAAACAAATTTGGAAACACAAAATATTAAATTTAGTTTTTTTTCCAAGAAAGTTGGTCAGTTTATTGTATGGTCGTACTCGTAAAAAGTTTTTATCTCCCGTCTACTTACAAAAAAAAAAAATTAATTTTATATTATAATTGAAGTTTTTCTATCTGAAAAATTATAATTAAATAAAACTTAAAATAGTCAAACAAAAAAACAGCTCGGAAAAATTGATTTCTTGGCTTAAGAATATTAAAAGGCAAACTAAAATTTGTTTGCGACAAGATAACAATTTCATTTCTTTATGCAACAAGTTTTTTTTCCTTTATAATTCATTTTTCCAGAAAACTTATTTATGGGTCAAGCATATATTTTATGAGCCAAGAAAAAGTTTTTTTTTTCGGTTCATAGTATCCGCCAAATATTAACCGTGTTGTAATCCTTGTAAGAAGTTGTCCACTCTTTATGTTTGTCTTATTCTGTTTGAATGACAAAATTGGAGATTGCAAAATATATGATAAAAACTTTATCATTTAGCTGATTTTTTCTTACCAATTTTACTACTAATATTCCAGAACTGCTGTGCTCTTATCACTATTTATAATATTTGTAGAAAAACAATGTCCTTAAATAGTAACTATTCATCAGACGAGAAATGTATGCTTCTTGGCAGGCACAAAAAATCATATTCTCTTCGATACACGTATTACGATGATAGTGTAGATATAAAAATATTGCTTAGGAAGTTAATTTTTTGATACACTCAATATAGTTGTATATTCTTTTAAATATAGGATGAAAAAAATCGGGTATTTCCCCTCAGGTGAACTTTTAAGATAAACATGAAATTGAATTGAAAATCCTGGGGAATATATAAGCTGCTGGTAGTTACCTGAATCTATTATACATATCAGTGGAATAGAGAGTATACATTTTCATTGCCTTTTACAATGTATTTTCAATTTAAAGTTAACCTAATCAATTGTGAATATCGCTGTGTGTTTTGCTTACCTATGTATACAAACTGCTTCCTATCAGTATCTATTGCTGTTTTGTGTGTGTGGCATAGTGTTTACAAACCGTATAGTAAATATTATGATGTTCTTAGTTGAGTTTGAATATATGTTGTTTTAAGGGCTTCTGTTCAACTGAAAAACAACTTTATATATTATAATAATACTATGTGGTGTAAGTCAGCAGTACTTTACAAACATATTTTTTGTACCATAATCGAGTATATTCATAAGCTTGAAAATCTGTCGAACAACACCAAGTTCCAAAATTTATTTTCTACGTTGTTCCATGTCACTCACTCTTCACCTATGCATTCATTTGAAATTTGAAAGAGTTTTAACCTCCTCCACAAACTATACCAACAAGAAACAGTTTATATAAGTGAAATTTACAAAATTTAAAAAATCCCCGAAGTTTTCTAGTATGGAACCCTAAACTCTCACTTAAAACGTATCTTATATCACTCTCCATTAAATTGCCTTTTTCCATAGAGCCTTCTCCAAAATAAACCGATTTTGGTGGACCTATTTTTTAGTTACACACACACAGGGGTTAAAAATGAATATTTTGTTCAAGAGGTCTAAATTCAACAATACTACAATCAAGTATAAGATTCGTGGTATTTTTTGTCAATCAAATCACTTTTTGACACGAAAATTGAAATATAAACATTTGTCTACGACGAAAAATAAAATTTCTTCCAGGGAGTCTTTTTGGTCGTTGATCACGAAATTGGGATCTAAACTCAACAACACCGCACTTCAGTACGGGATTCACTCAATTTTTGGCCAAAAAAGTCACTTAAAAACGAAAATGGTAGACATTCGTTGGCAAATTTCTAAATGGGAGATAATCGTAAAACAACTGGAAAGCCAATATCTTCTGTTCTCGATAATAGAAAGCACCCGTTATGAACAAATTACATAGCGGGAAATTTTTAGTTAAAACGGCAGTTCGTTATCTCTATTCGTAACATGGATATCATAAAGTTTAAATACCTCTGTTATAAAACTTCACATACCTTGAATTCTGTTAAAGGGCAAAGGATATGTTTACTTATATGTGGTACATTCATTGTTTGCAAGTATAGGTTTGTATATATGTGAGTGCTTTTGTGTGAATATATTCGTAGGTAGCTTAATCAATATTTTAGTAATATTTAAATATTTTGAAATACTTAAGGTAGTTGAATCGCGCAAGCAAAATCTTAAGAAATGTTTTCAAATCTAAATTCACGACGTCTAACATGAGCTGATAACTGTAAAAAAAAAACAACGTATTAAATAACACACGTAGGGACAAGCGTTGAATCATGGGCATCTTTCTATTTTTTCAAGTGAAGGAGATTTACCGTTTTCGCAAAAACTAATATTTAGTAGAATATCACATTTCAAATTATTAAAAAAAAATTGAATTTTATTTAGGGTAGGTTAGGTTATATTGCCTGTCGACGAAGGACACACTTAGGCTATAGAGCCCATTGTGACACCATATATGTGTTTTACCGCCTTTTCCGTTGATAATTTCATTTATCAGCTCCTCAATTTCAGAGGCTGAAGGCACCTCCTTCATGCATATACCATGCTCTAACCAGCCCATCACAACTATTCATTAAATTAATTTTTTTGCGACAGCAGGAATCGAACCCGCTACCCTGGGCATACCGCGGACGGAATTGGCTACGCCTGAACCAACTGAGCTATCAGGACGACTGATATTTATTTAGTTTCCATAAAATATTAAATTAAATATTACATTAAGAGTGTGTTTTTTATGGAGGAGAGTAGGAGTAGGATTGTGTAAGACAATAACTGTAACAGTTCAGTTACAGTAAAAAAAAAACTTGGTTTATAACCTATTTATGTATATACACACAGCCTGGGTAATAAACCAATAATGTTTGAGTGGAATGCGGGGATAGAACTACCTTTAAAACTGATTTTATATATTTAATCAAAAGTTTTATGCCATTAATTGAAAAATATCTATCTCCAATCTTGCTTAATTCATTATAAATTATTTTCTTGCATATAATTTTATTCTACTAATTAAAACGTTAACCTGAATTTGTATATTTAAAAGCACCTGATTAAAATATTATTTAATACGCTGCCATGCCTAGCTTCAGTGCCAGCTGCGCTTGGTTATTGTGTTATAATTCATCAAATTCAATGGATAATGGTAGTTATACACACACACACACACACACACATTGCAAAGGGTTTATTCGAATATTAAGATCTTGAAAGCGCGGAATTATGTGAAACTGGAGATTTTCAAAATGGGCCCCATTACTTCCTCTGGGACGTTAATAAAAAACCTGCTATTTGATATAAAATCAAAGTTAAAGATGTAGCAGATTAAGGAAAATGAATTAAACAGCTCATTTTTTTGCAAAATCCTAGTAGAATGTGTTTTTTGCACCTCTTTTAACTAGATATAAAAAAAAGATAATCTTAAGGAATTTCTTTTAACTATTACGTTTTGCTTCACAAAACGTCTTTGTTTTTCTCTTAGTTGCAAGGGTTTTGACACTATATGGAAAAGTATTCAATAACCTATTTGTTTTAATTGTAATGCATCTTTAATATATTTTTAAAATTTGCACATAAAATTAATAATCATTACCATCAAATGTTGTCTTTTAATAGATGCAGATAACTCTATTTAAAATGTTAATTGCAGTAAATAAGACATTAATAACATAAGTTTCTCATAAAAAGGCTAATCGTTTAGTTAACCTACAATAACTTATTCAATTAGTACTATATTGAATATGAAATAAGAACACCATTGTATTTACTTTTATAAAGAACCGCCTACAATTGTAAAAAAGTTATATTATTATTAAATTATTAAACAAAATAAAAGGTTGGTTATTAACCGTTCATATTTTTGGAGATTTCTCGAAATGTTTGAAATATAGGGCATATAAAATCAACAGTTACCAAATCTCTCATATTTTGACAACAAAAATCTTACAGTTTGAATTGGAGGGGAAAATAGAAAATGTTAATAACCACAACGTTTTCAATAGAGTTAGTACAAAAATAAAGATATTTTGCTTTTAGTAAAAACTTTTCACTTAATATCTTTTGTGGTCGTCATGATAAGCATTTTCAATTCAAATATTTGACTAAAAGAAATTTGTAAAACTCGGAAAGTTCCCATATTTTCTAACAAAATTAAGTTCTATTTTTTGCACTCGTAACTGTTATATTTATCTTTTTCGTTGCTTAGTTAGATTATGTTAGGGGCCATTGTGACACCATATATTTGTTTTATCAGCGTTTCCGCTGATAATTTCGCTCTTCAATTGTTTTGAAAGAATGAGTAATCCGTCTTGATGCATATACCATGCTCTACACCAACGTATCACAACCATTATTTAAATAATTTTGTGTTGTGACGGCAGGAATCGAACCCACTACGCTAGGAATACCACTTACAGATTTAGTTACGTTTTAACAAGGTTTAAAAATGTATATTATTAATTTTTTATTAATGTCTATTTATTATAAAATGTCTTTTAGACTTTGTGAAGATGAATTTTTTTTAAATGCATTTTCAACAGCAGTCTTAGTTTTATTTTTACTCTGGCACTATATTTTTTTTGTAATGATGCGGTTTACGATATTATTGGTTCGTTGTAAATGTTGCGTTATCAGCAAATAAAAGACAAGTGTTATCCTAGGTTTTACATAAAATGTATGTTTATTTACCAGTATGTGTTACAATAACTTTATCTTGTTAAACGACGACGTCAAATGACGTTTACTGATTGTTTAGTTAACCAGTTGCGTCACGCTGTTCTTAAATGATACCCTTATTAGATAACAGAAACGCAATATTACTATTATTTTTCTTGCAACATGTAGGTATTTTTCATACCATTTTTTTTTTTCAATTTGTACATGTGAAAAATGATTTTTTTCCAGTCTTATGAAAATAATAAACTTCCTTGTAATATCCGTTTTCTTAATTTTTCTACTTTTTGCCAATACACATATTAATATAACAAGGATCTCCAGTATTGCTCACGAATTAAATTTTTCGAATCGACGAAATTCACAAAAATACTTTGCAAAATTACGTTCAAGTATATATTCCACACTTGTTAAATGAACTATTTCATATTTATCAAATAGTCGCTGTAAGCATTATCAGGAAAAAGTACTCTTGTCAAACTTCAACCAGATCGGATTTACAAAAGCACTACTTTCCTATGCCTTATTTTTACTTGTTTTACTTGCCAATTACAAATTTACAAAATGTCATGAGCTTTTGGTGCCAAATCACCGAGTCAAGGGGCACTATCCATACAGTTTTTTTTTTATGTTTTCATTGTCATCAATAAGATTACTAATATGGAACTGTTGTGAACTTGCATACATATACGAACTTGTTGACGACGATTAAAAATAATAAATATAAAATTTTATCATCGTTGCTTTTTTAATTTTTTATGATGGAGAAAACTGGATATGATATAAAATACAATGTAAACAACATTTAAAAAAAAAAACCTTACTTCCATTTTTTTATAAATATTTTTGAAAACTAAACTTCAATTTTTGTAAAAATAAATATCTCCAGTTGGATTCGGCGCCACAGTATTTCAATGGTGATATACACACGTTAGCTCGATAATAGCGATAATTAGCTCGAAAATGTTTGTAAAGAAAAGTGGTTTTCCAGATAAGAATGATTAAAGTTACAAATGAATTTCAAACACTGCGATTATACCCTTTATCGATTTGTAATTTGGATATGTTTTACATATTCATATTCTACCTGCCCTGGATACTTTTACAAGGGAGGGAAATAAGAAAAATTCATATCATTTCAGGGCAGAAAAAATTCCCTACTGTTAAAATGGTGAGCAAAAAAATTGCAAAAGTTTCTTTCTTTTGAGCGTAGTTTCATTTGAGAGTACTAAATTTGGATATCGTATAGGTATTCATATTCTTCCTGAACTATGTACTTTTATTTTTCTTTTAGTTCTTACAGTGGAATAAGAAAAATTTTTATAGTCCCTGGGCAGGTAAAAATACCCTCCCATTAAAATGGTGAAAAAAAATTTCAAAATTTTCTTCGCGTAGTTTCGTTGAAGGTTTAAATCAAGTAGGTAGAATATGAATGTGTACCTATAACACATCCAAATTTCAAATAGAGAAAAGTGTATAATCGTAGTGTAAGTTCAGCCATTCTTATCTCAAAAAGACTTTTTTTATAAATTTTTTTCCGCCAATGAATGTTTAAGAAGATTCTTAAAAAAATTATAAAGTTTCACGATGATTAGTGAATGTTCAAAATTTGTAAATAACATCCTCAACAGCAAGGGCTGCAAAATTTTCTGTGTAGAAACACATAACTGATTACAGCCGAATGACATTTGCATTTTTAGTGATTAAAGAAAAATTAAATGAAGATTGCTTTTCATCAATTGATTGATATTTATTATTACTTATTATTGTTGTTTACATTTAATCATGCACACAATATTTACATCATGGTCTTTTCGACTAATTTTGATATATAATATGTTACACATTCGTAAACTAAATTGACAAATATCTTGCCTAGTAATCTTAGTTAAAGAGAATTGAAAAAAATACACTCGAACCAGGACTCGAACCCGGACCTCTTGGATTCATGTCAAGTGCCCTACCAATTAGGCTATTCGAGTTCTAGACACGAATGCAATTTTTTCAACTCAATGAATTTTTTAATTTGTTTATCCACTTATTTATTTATTATTATTACTTATTATTGTTGTTTACATTTAATCATGCACACAATATTTACATCATGGTCTTTTCGACTAATTTTGATATATAATATGTTACACATTCGTAAACTAAATTGACAAATATCTTGCCTAGTAATCTTAGTTAAAGAGAATTGAAAAAAATACACTCGAACCAGGACTCGAACCCGATTGATATTTATTTCCCAATTATTAAATAATGGAAGTAAGAAGAATATTTTACACTACGTGGTATTAAAAATATTTTTTTTCTTTTTTCAAATTTATGCAAGTAAATACTATTTTATAGCCATTACATATTGCTATTATTATTTGAAATAAAAAAGATAGGAAAACCACTTTGCATATTAATGAGGGAAAAGATTACAAAAAAAAAAACCAAACAAACACTCACTGTTTATACACAATATTTACATTTTTTATTGTTATTAGTTACTTACAGATATATAAAGAAAGATAAGTATATGATGGTATTTAAAAACAAAAAGTAATTTAAATTTTAAACGAATATCACATCTAGCACTAATACTTATTTACAGATATTCTTTTCTACTTTCATTAGTTTCTAATGTTTGTAAAATAGGAAAAGAATCGATTCTAGTATTAAAGTTTTATACCATTTATATATGACATATAGATGTTTAGTCCTAAGTTTGTAACGCTTAAAAATATTGACGCTACGAATAAATATTGGTATGTTTATAAAATTACCTAATTAGTTCATTTTCGGTTGCCTGTCCGTCTGTCCATAGACATGATAACTCAAAAACGAATAGAGCTATTAAGCAAGAAAATTTATAGAGTGCTAAGGACATAAAAAGTGAGGCCGATTTCGTAAATGAGCAACATAGGTCAATTGGTTCTTGGCTCCATAGGCCCTGTTGTAAGCCTTTTGAATTTGTGAGGCAAACATTCGTCCTCGAAATTTTGTTCTTTGTTTTTCTCAATTTAAAGCGGTTTAATGAAAAAAAAAAAAAAGATACACTTAGATTTACAGACCAGTTTTTTAAGTACAACTTAACTTTTAAAATACAATTTATGGAATTTCTTACATACTTTTAAGGCGGTTTACGAGGCCAAAAAAAATATTTTGGAAAATGGATGGGTTTTTATTTGAAGTAACGCACTACTTTGTCCCACCTTGTATGTTTAACAGTTCCCCAACAGCTTCGCCAAATTAAAACTTTGAATCTCAATGCTCTTATCGCTTGCAATTTATTATAGGCAATTACCCCTGAACCGGACCCAAGAGAAGGGGGGTTTAGTTTTACGAAAAGTGAGTAAATGAGGAGCTATGATCACTTTGAGTTATAGAAAGAACTACTATACATATTTACATAATACCAATTAAGCACTATGCTGTATATTTTTGACTTCGCCTTTCCATGCTGACTAGAATCCCAAAATCTTTCTTGACCCCTGCTAAAGATGTCTTTCATCAGGACAATCAAGAAGGAAAGAGAATTTTGAAGAAAGAGTGCAAAATCTAGGAGCACCAGTTGCTTGTAAAATAGAAAAGAAATTAAAGTTTACTCATTTTATCGAATTTTACTAAAATCTTAAAGTTCAGATATTTTCTTTTCAAAATAATATAAAATTGAATAAACTAGCAATTTTATTGAGGATTATAGATAATATTACTTTCAATATCGAATCATGTATGTTAAATTTAATGTAAAACACGCTAATATATATTCTATTATATATCGATGTAAAAACAGAAAATTAAAAATATTCAACAGCAAAAAAAAAAAATTGGCAGCAGAAAAAATATCGGTACCATCGATTGAATTTGAAGCAACCACCATAAGTAATGAACTAATTGTATTTTGTAACGATAATAAATTTATATTGAAGAGAATAAAATAACCTGACTATCTATCTATATATATACACATATAATATATATAATAATAATAAATGAAATGACTAATTGTAAACCATAAAATAAATGACAGGTAATTAAAGGTGGACCCGCAGCATTCAATGAACCAAACCATTTCTCATTTACATCAGATGTGTATGTGTATGAACCATAGTAGTATACCGTATTATATTGGTACCTGCCATAACATGCCGCCTCGTTGCTAGTCCCAACCAGTCGGCCAATATGAGCATCATCATCGTCATCAACATCATTTCATTGAATTCATATAATAAAACATCTACCCAAAACATTTATTATACAGGATGGTTTTAAAATATAAAATAGATGGAAAATCTATGAATGTCAAAATAATCATTGAAACTCTTTATTTGCACGGTTTTTTATTCTGAAAAAATTCTTTCTCAATTTTTTTTTGTTTCGGAAATTGGATCTTGCCGCCATTTATACTATCGACGAAAGATGATAAACTAAAACAAAACTTATAAACACTGTCAGATTTTTTACAAATTTTAAAGCAAGGCTATAAAGCAGAAGTCTACCAATATCAAATTCCAAGTTCTTTTTCGAATCGTTTAAATCTTTTTCGAAATTTAATACGGATTTAATTACTAATCCGTATTTATCACGCACTTTCAGGTATTTTAAGGAGTTAATTTTGAATTCCGACAAATTTTTTGCGTTGGGGACTTGAAGGCTAGGACGGGGGACAAACATGGTCTATTTTATGGTAGTTTTATTCTTTTTCTATCTATGTATTTATTCATCATTTTTATTCTTACTTTTCTTTAAGCAGTATTTTTTTAATGAAATTAATCCATAAAGGAGAATACTAAGAATAGGGTGCAAAGTACAGAAGCAGGGAACATAAAGTGGTTTAAAGTTTGTGTTGCCATAGAAGAAATACTTAATTATATATACATACTTGAAATTTATCGGACACGTTGCGTTGTAAGATATTTCAAAGAAGCCCATAAATAAGGTGGGAGCGTAACTAAATACTTAATTTATTGTAAGAATGCATAGAATACACAAATTACTTACGTGTCCACCTTTCCATTTACTTATTGCTTTTAGTACAAAAAAAAAAGTAATTCATCAGGAAAATACTTAAAGCTTTGAAATAACTGTATTTTTTTTTTTTTTGAATTTTGTAATTAATTATTGTATGAATAATTAATATTCCTACATAATTTTTATATTTAAATGATTAACGTGGGTATAAAAATTTTTCTAAATTATATAAAAATATTTTTTTAATTTTATAAATAATATAAAAATATTTTTTCTGGTTTGGGTTACGAACACAGACTTATGCAATGACAGTCCAACAGCGATACCACTGATTCAACGATACCACTGGTTGAATTTTTAGTCTTTAGTTTCAAAACAAAACTTTTGATTGAAAATATTAAAATTTTAATATTTCTGCAGGTATGAATTAATTTAATTTAATTTTTGGTAGACCCTGTGTATATTTGTGTGTGTTGTATTTCGTTCCTTGTGAATTGGTTTTAGCTGTTTGGATACATATTTTGTTATTAAATGAATATGGAGCAAGTAAGCGACCAGCATACATAGGTATATAGAAACCGAAGCGAAGTTCGTTTTTGCGTATCTCTGTTGTAGTTAAGAGTTTTCCATTCATTTAACCGTAACATTTACAAGAGGCAAAAAGTATCCAAACCATAAAAAAGCTTCCAAAACAAATATTTCCAACTTAATTTTCTTTATTTGATAGTCAATGTCACTAAATAAACCAAACCGAATTATTTTAAGTTCGTCAAATCAAAAATCAGGATAAATGACATCAATATGATTATTTCCTAGGGTCGATAAAGTTCATTGTAAAAAATTCATTGATAGTTTTATAAATTGTGGCAAGATGAAAAGGTGTAGCCCATAATTTGATATACAAGGCATAGCAGGCCATAAATTTTGCTTTACACTTGCCGATTTGATTGTGAAAATAAGCCTTCAGCATAGAATATTTAATTAAAAAATTAACTACCGAAAACCTAAATGTTGGAGGAGTGACAATGTACTTTTTTTATAGAATACTACCTTAGTAGCGATAGCGAATTTAAAGTGTATGAAATTTATTTACTCTTCAATTCGTAATTGGCTTTTGCCTTTGGACAAATTACTCAAATTACTTTTTGTGCAAAAGCTCGAAACCATCGTTTAATTTTGTATCACTACAATTGAAGTTGATCGTATCAGTTTTTTCTGTAACAACACATTATATTATAGGCGTGTTATTCTTTCATTTTTAGAAAGAAAATACCATTTGGAAACATGGAAATCTATTGGATTTCTTCCAATGTCAGTTGCTCTAAAACATTCAAGTCTGAAAATCTGACTTTAAGTTTTAAAAATTCTACTTTAGGAACACGCTCTTTTAAATTTTCAATGAATATAATATTAAACAAAATATTTAAAGAAAGTCCCGACATAATAACAGCACTAATCAATTTGTTACAGATGAATCGATTTTAGTTTTTTTTGAATATTCGATTAGTTATTTGGTCCAACGATTTCTCAGCAATGTTTCAAGAAAGTCTGCTCAGCTGTCTGACACGTTCAACTTATTAGATACGTATATTAGTCGGGGCTGAAAATGTATTATATTGGAAATATTGGTGTTAAGGTTTCTGGTAAAGCATGTACCTATACATGAACAGTTGAATTATCTATACTTGTTTGAGTAATATATAATGTTCTATAATAATCCATTACATTTATAACAAGCAAACCTAACCACAATAACTGACGCACCGAACCAATGTATATTGAAGCAATGCACGAACCGACCGAGAACGAAGAGTGAAGTCTCTTAAAAATTGGTTTAAATTTATTATTGTATCTGGAAATCTAATAGAAAATTATTTGATCGTTTTTAATAAAAACCTTGGTACAATGTGTTACAAAAGTTTTTAGATTATTTAGGGTCTACTCAAGAGTTCCTTAAATTGCATTAAGGCCTATTCCCTTATCGGCTTATAGGATATAGTTAGGCTAACATGGCGTTTTGGATTACTCGCCAAACTTCT
Source organism: Chrysoperla carnea (assembly GCF_905475395.1). Lineage (NCBI taxonomy): Eukaryota > Metazoa > Arthropoda > Insecta > Neuroptera > Chrysopidae > Chrysoperla > Chrysoperla carnea. The sequence continues at coordinate 58,380,504 of NC_058339.1, forward strand.
TAAACGCTTTTTCGATCAAATGCAAAATATTCTCGAATAATGACACCAGATTATGTATAAAGACACTTTTACAAATGATTATGCAAAATCCGGCCTATATTTTGCAAAAAAGAAATCTTTTAAACGTTGTTCTGAAATTATTCCTAAGTGTCTTTGATTTGTACCCCTGCTTTTTATTTTTAAATATCTTGAGAATCTTACACAAAGGGTCAAAAATATTCGTATGTTTGATAAAGATAAATTTTTTGAACTTAAACATTTTTGAGATATATGCGGTTTTTTAACATTAAGGAGAACGCCGAGATTCAAATAAAAGTCTAAAGCTTCGACCTTCGTTGCTTGGTTCCAAATATATCGAAGTAGCAAATTAGACAAATTTTGAATTATTCAATTTAGATATTTTTGTTCCATTATTTTTATCAAATATTTTTGTTACATTGTGTAGTGTATTATGTGTCAAATTTTTTTTACCGCCTATCGATTGAATGCAGAACGAAGGAACACACAGATACCACATACTTACAAAGCCAGTCAGGTAATACGTCTTATACATAAATTTCTCGTTTTTCTATTTTCTTTTCTTTTGTATTTCAAAATTATTACATTTAATACAAATATATATAAAAAGAAAAAGTAACTTAAATGACTCAGTGATTCATTCAATCGTTCGCCCATTCATCATTCAAAATCTTCCATTGCATTAAAAAGAAAATAATTATAGAATATACATTGATTAATTTTAGTTATTACTTATATATAAATATTTTAAGTAAGATGAGATCTCGTTATAAAAGGAGTTGTGGAGAAATTGTTACTTTTACTATTGATTAAAATTTATAAAAAATTTTAAAAAGAAACTGTTCTCCTGCAGTTCAGACAACAGCAATGCAGAATGAAGGAGCCAGATTGATATTGTAATTTACTTAGACTTCTTTATTGTCGCCCTATTAGCTCAGTTGGTTAAGACGTAACCCATTCCGTCCGCGGTATGCTTAGGGTAGCGCGTTCGATTCCCGCCGTCGCAACAAAATTAATTTAGTTAATGGTTGTGATGTGCTGGTATAGTGCATGTTATATGCATGAAGGAGGTGCACTCAGCCTCTGAAATTGAGGAGCTGATAAATGAAATTATCAGCGGAAAGGTGGTAAAACACATATATGGTATCACAATGAGCTCTATAGCCTAAGTGTGTCCTTCGTGGACAGCCAATATAACCTATAACCTAAACTTCTTTAAAATTCGAGTTTTTTCCCAATTTCCTAGATCAACTTTTGTATTACATAAATTCGTATTTCGTCAACCATGTAGACATGTTTTGAATGACATCTCCCAAGAGGATTTGAATAAAAATACAACCAAAAGCGGTCATTTTTCTGTGACTTACGATATCTATCTTGAATTCAAATCACTGAAAATCGAGCTTTTGAAAAAAAATAAATTTTCGTTTTCAATGTTTATTTCAGAAATTAATTGTCCTAAAAATCGAAAATATAGACGTTTAGCGAAATCTGTTTTTAAAAAAAACTAATTCAAATCACAATAATTGGTGCATTAAAGGTTGTTGAAAGTTAATTTTGTTGAATACCCACAATTAATGCGTTTGTTATATGGAAATTATATGTGTTGGTATTTTCATTTATTTAAAATAATTTATTATTAAATTTATTTTTTTTTAAATAATTTTTGACATAAATTAGAGTCCACTCAAAAATATTAATAATTATAAAATAAAAAGCATAAATTGAATGGCCTAAAAACATGAAATAAATTATTTTTACTTTTTTTTTTGTTACTCTTATAAAAATAAACACAAAATAAATATATATTTGCATAAAATCGTTACAGTATTTGCTTTTTTCATATGAAATAATGTTAAAGAGTTAAGTGCTGTTTGTCATTGATAATACGACAAATACATATGGTACAATATGAGGCAGATATCATTATTATTTTTTTTTTTTTCTTTGTTAAAAATGTAATAAAACTTTTTGCAAATTAAGTTGTTTTATCCTACTATAACTTTATTTTTCGAAACATTATTGATTATTAACCCTTCAGCACTTCAAATTTGCAATCAGGTACGTAGTTTCCCAACTTAATCATTACATTAAAAAATAAAGTTTTATTGTTGTTAGCTCATTTCGTCTAAATGAAACAAAACTCTTGATTATTTAAGGTAATGGATTCAGCTTGAAAATTTTCCCTGGTATAAAAGCAATAGCTTATTTACACGCGTTTATTACCTTGACCTGTATGTATTTATGAAAGTAACGAAATCTTTCAACTTGATTTTCACTAACTTGTAGACAATCGATTGACTTGAAAATTGAACTTTTAATCAACACCGATGACTATAAAATAATTTAATTAGTTGATCCTAGTATCCTGACCTGGATCATCAGGATAATAGTAATAATACTTTAATAATATTCTTGAAATATTAATACTATTCTTAAGGACTAGATAATATAGTGGCAAAGGTGCCCGCTTCTCATACAGAAGGTCGTGAAGCCCATTCAAGTTAATATATTTTATTTTTTATTCTACTTTATTACCTAAAGAGTCCACAATTTTTCACCAAGTGAGGCTAAAAATAATAAATGACAGTTTAAGATAGTAAGAGCGCCAAGGCAAGTTTAGACTAGTAGTTGAAATTATTTATTCTTATTTTCAATCTTGTTGATGAATTTTGTGATAAATTCATGAATGTAGACGAATACAAGAATAAAATCTACCTGGGTTTCCAAAATATCGAAAGCTAAACAAAATTTTTAATTTTCAATATTTTGAAAATTATACCATATATCGAAAAATTTTATTCTTACTTTATGCTTATACTGTGAAATTAATACATAATTCACCATCAAAATTGAAAAAATATATTTTTTGTTAATTTTTGTGTCCCCACTACCGTTCTCACATATCCTTAATTACCCACCGTTTGCCCATAAGACCAATGTTAAATATGCCTACTTTTAAAGTCATTTATTTATTTAAATGATCGGGCAACCCTCCCTAAAATTTCCAGTATTGTATTGATTTAAAATGAGTTCAACTTTATACATATATATATATAAAAAAAAAAAAAATATCCAAAATTATTATTCTAATGTAAAATTCAAAACGTTATTTTTAATTTTTAAACGTTTATATGTGTGTCTACGGGGTTTACTTCGCAACGTTTTATACATGTGACGTTTAAAACGTTTAGAAATAAATTCTTAGATGCTTTGATGAATCAAACTGCCAATGTTTCTTTAAACTTGAAAACAAGCTTAAACGTTAATTAATTAGTTTTAAAAATGTAATCACTTATAATTGCTTTGAATCAAGTCATTTATAACACGCAAAATTCTTAGTGGGGCATGAGCTATTGTGCCAAATAAAATAACATTCTCAGCTCCTTTACTAAATATAATATTGATAATTTTTATGGAAGAAAGCTTAGGCTCTTTCGATCTGCTCGAGATCAAAAGAGGAGCGTTATGGTGGGTCTACACGATACCAACTTCACACAGACTTCTATAGAATTCTTCTATAGTCTGCGCAACAAATCACTGCAAACAAAAGTCGGTATGATGGTAAAGTCTGAGTTAAAAAAAGGTTGAGCACGGTAGTTGGAAGTATTCCCATACTAATGATAAGTTTTCACATACATTTTGTCATCATATTTACATGAACATTTTTACTCAGACTTTCAGTCTGTACAGATATCTGTACAAACAATAGTCTGTATCATGTGGACCCACCATTAGGCGATGCAAGTAAAATTAAATCCTCAAATTGCACTGATTCATTCCGTACATTATTTATGTATAAAAATATACATATGTTTATGGTATATATTGTAAATGTTAAAATAAACCTATGTTTATGTAATAAATGGATGTAAATTTACATATCATTTTTATGATGTAATACAATAATGTGATACATATACATTATACATACATATGAGGTGTATACAGTAAATTATATGTACCTACACTTTTTGTTGTAATATATAATATTACATTAGTTAACGTATGCGTTCGATGATCGAAAGAGAAAACGCATAGTTTGTGGAGCGTATAGTAAAAAGTTGATTTCAAAAACTGTCACCAGAATAAAAATAATAAAATAATAATTGGGTTTAATTTCCGCTTTTTAGATATCTATCCTTAACAGAGGCCACCCACATCATTATGTTTTATCTTCATTCATTTAATTTTAAATTACATCCAATATACAAATAAAGCGTGATGTGAGGGGAGTGGGTTACTTCGTTCCTCGAGAGTGTGATCAATTTTACAGCCCCTGTTTTTTAATTACTCACACTGCCATGCCGCTATCTGGATACCTATCCGCAACCTCCCAGTCACTAGCTGAACGTTTTAAAAAAGAGGTAAACCGTGTTAAAGACGATTTAATTCGTACGACCATTGGCCGTTCAAACGTTTTCCATATTATTTCAAGATAATCATTGATTTCTACCCATCAATATTACATGGGAGCTTTCGAAAAACATTTTAATTTTTGTACATTTTAATTATATTTAAAATTATTATTTCGGTATAAAATTTTCGTAAACTCATTACGTATATTATTTTACAAAGACGTTTAAAAATGAAAAGGTATCCTGTAGACACGTGCTTTATCATTTATCAAAATGTTTAAAAAGTAAATTACACTTCCATATACTTAATTTATATTTAAAGGTGATGTAGTATATAATTTTGATTGAACAAAACATATAATTATTGTTCAAATTTATCCGAAATATAATATATTCTTCTCTTTTGTACCGTTTTTGTACTATCACGCGGGTTTGAAATTGATTTATTTAAGTTTGTACTTGGTTCAAAACTGAACGAAAAGAATTATAATTCGTACATGTATTATGTATGGAAAAACGAGGTGACAATTTAATAAATATCCTAGTTTTCTTATACAATTATTGTTAGTATCAAACCATCGGCTCTTTTTCATCTAGAGTAAAATTCAAGCGAACAATTCTCCTTGCCTTGGTTATTAAAAATACTTTTTATTTATCCACGACCAAAACTACGTAGGTATTTGCTGCTTCTGTTGAGAGGCTGAAGCAGCATGTACGTACTTTCGGCCGAAAATAAAGAAAAAAATTTTTAGTATATTACCAAAGTCGGAAATGATTTCTAATAGCATTTTTTTGAATTTAAATAATGGTATAATTTTAATCTACCCGTTCTGCAAGGATAAAAACCGGAAAATCTAAAATAGGGTGTTATATTCATTTATATAATATGATTAAAAACCTATTCAAGTAAAATTTCTTCTGTATCTCGGGCGAGAATATATATTTTCTGAACTACATATAGAATTATGAGGGAAAAGACGATATTATTCTAGTTGAAAACTTATTATAAGAGTTATATGAATTGTGTTTGTATAACCAGTAGAACAAACTGGTCTTAAAACTAAGGGATTGTAAGTAATTATGCAACTATATAAAGGGTATTCGAAATATGTTTATAATTTTGTATAGGTGTTAGAACTAAAAATTTTTGGTCAAACGTGATAAATATAATTCTTGCTTTCAGCCGCATGCTCAAGTTGTATAGTATCTGTATCACGACTGTGTCTTCCGATCTGTATGAAGAAATGTATTTTCCACATTTTTCTATTAAAATTCATTCTACATAATTACTGTTCACTTTTGAACAATGCAGCAAAATGCCATTTTAGGAATATGCATAATCAAGTATTTAAAACCTGAGCTACTGTGAAATACTACAAAATTTAGATTTGAATATCACATAAAAAATGGTTTAAGGAGAAAAAAATTCAGAATTAGTCTTAGAGACGGTATAAGATCAACCTTCATCCAACCGATAACCAGATGAGATTTTATTGCTTGATAGATTGTCTATTTAATTAAATTTATTTTAAGTTTTTTTAATAACGGTTTTTGCAGGCAAGTCTATACCATTATTTTCGTAATTAAATTATCTTTCTTTTGATACCAATTTTGATTGGTTTACAGATCGATGGAGTTCCCTATATGTACTTACCTGTTCATATAGTATATGGTTACATCACATCTATCAGAAAAATAATAATTTAATTACAAAAATAATGGTATAGGAATGTCTGCAAAATACAGATATGAAAAAAAAAATAAATTTAATTAAAAATAGTCATGAACAACTTTCGATAGACAAGCCATAGGCGTGTTTATCAATCAATAAAATTTAGATAGATTTTTATAAAAAATATATCTCATCTGTTTATCAGATGGGTGAAGCGCGATCTTCATTATACAGATCTTCTGATTCCGTAGGAAATCACATGAAATTGATTAAAGAATGTTAATGAATTCTGCCTGTACCTTCTAACTGTCGATGCCGAAAAATTAAAATTTTTGAAGTGTATTTACAAAAAAGAGTAATTTCTTTAATTAATGGAGGATAATTTAAAATTTCTATGGTTTTTTAATAACTATGATAATTTCCTAATTTCATACAAGTAAAGTTACTTTTTTTTTAACATAAATATATCATATTTTTTGTCCATCATTTTTAATATAATTGATTGCTATAAATAAATCATACTGTATATTATGTACAAAAAACTAAAAAACAGAATATTTTGCATGTGAAAGGATATATGTTTATAAATATATATATCTTTCTCGCATCTTATGGCATGAAATGTTCACACCGTTAAGTATAAGAGTTTTATAAGAAGTATTTATATTATAAGTAGACGCTGATGTTGTGACATATATGGTCGCGATACTTATGTTTGATATCTTTAAAGATTTATATAAACAGTAAACCATATATATCTATATACAGTATGTAGAAAGTTTGAAACGACAATATTCCAAATTTCATAGACGATAGAAATCACAAAAATAAAAATTAAAGTAGGTACATACAAACTTGTGTATTTGAGAATTTGATATTCGAGACGCAAAATTTAATTACGCGAATATTACGGAGAAATTGTTGTAACATTTCAATTCATATTATAACATCCTTTTGTTTTCTCCAAAATTAAACAAAACTAAGTGTCGATGTTAATGAAAGTGCATCAATTTTTATCAAAATCGATGAAGTCTTTTTATAAATTTGAAAAAAACAACTCCTTTTTTAATGTTGTTCCTTATCGCACAATATTTGTTTGCTGGTTAGGAGTTTAAATGAAAAAAATTGCAAGTTGCCATGAATTTTGAGAAAATGCAAAAAAATTCTGTGTAACTGTCAATTTGTATTTTTGTCAATATTTTATGTTTTATCATTTAAAAAAATGAAGTTGTGAAAGTTATCAGAAGTTAAAGAAAACAGAGATAATTTTTAGTTAGTACAAGGCATTATTTAGGTTTTGTCATAATAAATATTCTAATTAAACCTAATTTAATTTACTCACATATTGGGTTGTCTTAATCAAAAGTATGTCTATTTTAAACTAATACTACAATTATTTCATACAGCAAAAACTAAACGAAGCTATTTAATTAAATTCTTTACAGAATCAAACATGTATTTGACTTTATACCTTAAATTTTCAGAAAAATATCTTGTAAATAAAAAAATTAAGTTCTACATTTATAATGTATCAAGAACACGAAAAGAATATAGTTCCCACTGAGTGACTCACGACACTTCTTAATTTAATTTCTTAACTTTTACACTTAAAAACGAAGACTTCAAAACAAAAAAGGCCATATTACAAGCTTTTGATCGGAATTGATTCCAAATATAATTTCTGGATAGATAGTACCCGCATACGTTTATTATAAAATCTTACTAGAGACGTGCTTTACTAATTTAATGATTCAATCGTAGTAGATAGTTACTTCCGATGCACAATTCGTACAAATTAATGTGAGAATGAAAACCAATTTTTTATATTATTAGGAGATTAATGTTCATTTGATAAGCTACCTCAACCCCATTTTAAATAAGCATTACTTTCAAAATTAACAAAAGCTCAAATTTAACAAGAGAAATTAAAAAAGAATAATTAATATTAACTTCAAGCTATAAGAAAGAATTCAAAAATGACTGACATAGATCAAACAATATGGCAGATTTTAACAGGCATATTGATTTCTCGAATTCAATGAATTCTTGAACAATAATTTCTTGACGCACTTCTCGTAGTCTTTTTATATTTACCAGTTCTATATCGAATTTTTCCGTTTAAAACTTGATACACCCAGTGTACATGCATGTATTGTTTTGTATATGGGTATTTGTGTGTGGTGTGTGTGTGTGTGTGTCTAGGTATGTGTATGAAGTTTTGAAGATAAATGATAAAGTCTTTATACTGTGTTATGTGCAATGCTATGTTGTATTAACTTAATGAAATGTAAACTTAACTTAGAAGAGAAGAGATATCATATGCTTGAAAATAAATATTAGGTACATTATATGTTATTATTTTATATTATACAGTACGTTTTAAAAGGTTTACGTAATATAAGGATTTCAACAAGTGTTGAACAGAATTTGAAAATTATTATCGAGTTGATAAGATTGTAATAGATAACGGTGCCTGATTATCACGCTTTCGCGTTAGAAATAATTGTAAAATATTAGAGTTTCGTACAAAGAAATATGTTATTCAAATTAAAACGAACATTTCTGTATAATAATAAAAAGTTTAGTAGTTCTATTTTTAAACAAACTCTAAAAGTTCATTTTTAAAAGACCATAAATTCAAATTTGATATCGCAATAGTATTACTTGTTAATTGATGATTCATTAACTGTTAAAATCAAGATTATTGTTCCAGAATGTTTTGAACAAAATGAACTCTTCACTTAACACACATTGTGTGGTTTCATTTTGTAAAAAAAATTATAATAAATCACTTGAATTTAAGTCTCACAATTTAAAATCTTATTTCTAATACGCGAAGCTCTCGTTCTTTTTGGAGAATTATTATTTATCTTATGTTTATGAATTATTTCGATATGCATGAATGTTTATAATTAATGTTCCACATTAATTTGTCTTTTACAATCTTGCACGTACAATCTTTATTTTAAATATGCCAGAAAATATAAAATCAGTGAATCCAAAAGGTATTCTTAATATCATTACAGGAAGTCTTTTCTAACATTGACTTTGTTTCTTAGAGAGTAAATTAGATCATTAGTTAATAATCGTAACTGTGTTGATTACGGTGTGGACTTTTTTCATTTATTTTTCAGAACAATGACATCATTTCACACACTTTTTACCTCTAATACTGTAATTTTTATACAAACTCACAGTTATTTATTTGGTTATACAGAGTCAGTTTTTGTTCCTGGTCTTTGTTGTAAAAAATATCTTCTGTTTGAAAAATTTTTTCACTATGGCAAAATTTTTGGAATTTGATTTCAAGTATCATAAATTTTTCAGTTGAGAATAAGAATATGTTATTAAAAATAAATAGTTATACTTAAAGAAAAAAAGTTGGCAGATGAAAAAAAAAATCAAATACTGTATATTCATTTCCACCTAAAATGAAACGAAACATTTTTCAGTGTTTCATTATTGTTATTACTTAACAATGTCTTTACTTTATAGGTTAAATTTAATAATGCCCATAATTCCTCAACCATTGGGTTTTGGTCAAAAATCCAAAAGGCAATTTCCACTTAAAATTGTTCAGTGAGTACACTCTTTAGGTAAAACAATTGAGTCACGGGACACCCTGTATACTAACATAATTTAATCAAATGAAAGCGTGTTAAAAATCATTCTATACATAATTCGTGACGATGATATTTTAATTGCCATACTTAAAATTACATATTATCTAGTGATGAAACGTAAGAAGTAAATGAAACAAGACATTTGCTTTGATAATATTACTTAAGTATATCAAAATAACACAATGTTTTGTTGTTTGTAAAGAAGATGAATAATATACCAAAGAAGAAACATACACACATACATACATACGTACATACATGAAAAAGTTATTTTGTTAACAACAAAGTCAAATAAAATATGTAATACTAGAATATCGTTTGTAATTATACTACTTGTTATAAAATATATTACATTAATAATTGTTCAAGCCCTTTAAAAATACGAATCAAACGTATCCATAAACATAGAAAAATTAAACTAACTGAACTTGACCCCAGAGCTATGCATCCCAATGTGTTTCAGTAGACCGAATTTTAATTCATCTTAAATTAAAATTTCTAATAAATAGAGTCAATTTAAACCTAAAAAGTTAAAAAAAGTAAACCTTTTTGGCAGTGGGTTATCTTTGAGTAATAATCAACATTCTAAACAAAGGATTCAAGTTTATTAAAACGATGTTTTTTCCCACGTACTGAGCCTTTTTGTTTAATGGCGGACTTAATTTTTTTTTTTAATTTTTTGTGTGTGATCTCACATGTGTGTCATCTCACTGATTTTTATTCCATAAATTTATTACATTCAATTTAAATTCATTTAGCATTTCTCTACATCAAAGAGCGAAGCCTTGAGAAATTATTCCTCCATCAAAGAGAAATTAAAGTCATATGTTAGATTATATTATTAACGTATGTGCGAACTGTTTTTCAAGGCTTTGATCTCTATGCCAAAAATTCTAATTTCTCACAATTATGCTTTTTTCCTTTAATTTTCTTGGTAACAAAGAACGTAAGCGAAAGTCTTTGTTTTAATCATTGTAGAAAACAAGCAAAAGTGAAAGGGTGCGGTTTATGACCAATCTAAAATTGAACGAATATTATGTCAAATATGTGGAGCTTGATTAATTCTAAGCAAAGAAAGTGCAAATTTTTTGAGTGAAGTAATCTTCGTTTTCGTGTTGGCAATTTATATAAGATGGCAAAATCTATCGATAGTTTTACAAGTTAAATTTTACAAACTAAAATAAAGTCATTATCATACAAACTTTTAGCTAGGCTTTTTATTTTATCGACAGAATACCTAGAGATTCATTTCAAAGAGGTTTTAGGTTCCGCTATTCACTAAACAGGTGGGAAAAGACCACTTTAGAGATTTCCTTCACTATTTGTATAAAGAAAAAATATTTTAAATTTGTCAATTGTAAATGTAATTCATAAAGCAACTTTAATTAAAATTCACAATAAAAACGTGTTTATACATACACTAGCGGATCCAACAGACGTGCTTAGCCTATGCTTAGCGTTAGACTCAAATTTTCCTCCTATCTATTGGACAGGCTACGACCTGACCTATAGCCTTCGGCTTAGTTGGAGCCTTCGGCAATACCTGAATAATAATAAAGAATGCCTCAATTCTATTCAAAATACATAGTACATAGTAGGTTGTAATAATATGAATTTAATTTTAATATTAAATAATACCTTAATACTATTAAAAAACGTAGGTGCGTAGTATGGTGTAATATAATGTAAGATATAATTTATTTGCGCTCCCACCAATGAAATTTAATTTATTATCTCAAAAACAGTTATAGTGGACCGAATGCATCAAAACTTTTAGAATTTTATTAAAATCGGTTCATCCGTTTAGGAGGAATACAGTCACTAACATCTACACACTCGAAATATATATAATATAGATGAACGTTGAAGGTACATTTTTTGTCTAGTTACAATTAAGTGATGAATACAAAATCTGATCTAGTATATTGAATGGATCTATGTATTTATAATGTATTTCTAGAAATTATTGATGGCAGCGATGGGAAATGAGAGAACGTTATAATGAATTTCAACAGTACAGTTAAATATAATCCTAATATTTCACGTAACGCCGAATCTTTGAAAGTAAGAATATATGAAGTAAGAATATACGTGAAATTACTACATTATACATTGGAAAACAAAGTTAATTGTATTAAACCTTTCTTGAAAATTTATAAGAACTAATATAAAATGCACCCCTGTTTATTTAAAACAAAATATCCTTGAATCCTATGTACAAACAATATTTCTTTTAGAATTCAAATCAGTATGAGCAGCTTATTAAATGTTCCCAGTCAACTCGCAGTTGTGTATGTGTGTATATTCTTTAAATATGCCGTGTGTTTGCAATCAGATTTTATTGTCAAAAAGCTGTTATTTTTCAGTATAGAAGACACTTTATCATTTTCGTTCATGATTTAAATTGTACTTTTCAAAGGAGCAAAAAATATGTTTTTATTTTTTAAATGAAATGTTTCTGTTTTTAGTGAGCCTTGAATAAATTTGTAGTCTATGATAAACTTTCGGAATTGATAATACAATCAGTAATTTTAAAGAAAACAGTGCAATTTGTAGAATTGAGTGCTACAAATTAGCAAAGGAGAGCTTATATAAATATTTCGGCTGCGGATATACGAATTCAATGTGAATTTAAGGTCAATTTTAGTGTAATGAATTCCTTAATTCTTAAAACAAACCCGTAAAAATTATTAACGTCCACTTTAAAAGTGCACGTATTCGTGACAAAACTAAATTTCAGGATACTGTTTTGTTTTTGACAAATAAGATTTAAAAATTAATTCACAGGGAAAAAAATTAACTCTCCCATTCTTTAACAAACCTTCTATACTCAATTCTCCTCGTGGATAAAGACTAACGATCGTTAAAACAGTAAATCGTCAGATACATTCACGAAATTATTGTTTTGTTCATGAATTACAATTTGACAGTCGGGAAAGAAAATTAATTTGATTGGAGCTCCAAATCTCTCAAGATCCATAAAAGTGCTCTATTCTCTTTTCAAGAATTGTCCATGGTTATTGATAAAAGCCTCCGTTGTAATTATTTCCATTGTATTACTTGTAATTATTAAAGAAACTAATCTTAGACTTGAATCATACGTTTCTTAGGATTGTCCGATACTGAGAACCCAAGCTGACGAAAATTAACTCAAAATTCTGGCATTATGAAGTTTGAATCAGTAAGTTTTTTTTACCTTAGGCTTAACTTTAAGATGGTTTTCGTCAAATATTTTAAATAACTATTTAAATAGAAAACATTATGTATATAATATTCTATTGATACCAATTTCGTTTAATGTGGGAAGTCATGTTTCGTAGTTTTTGGCAAGAAAATCTTATTTTACTGATTTGTACAAAAAAATAAATATATACCGTCATACACTCTATGAATATTATTTTGTTATAGTTGAATGAATGAATTTAAGAGTATCACAGAGTCTCTATATCTGATCTTTGTCTATCCGTCTGTCTGCCTTTCGACCAATTGTGAATGGTTTAGTTGTATGGTTAGTTGATATGCTAAAATAAAAAGAAAATTCTATTTGTTTTATTTTCTAGACATGCAAAAATATTCAAAATAACCAAAATGTATATAATGAAACAAAATATTTACAAACATTTTTCATATCATTTAAAATGGGATGTTTTTATTTACATAAATGTTCGAACTGAAAATTTAAATAAACTAACTGTTTTTATTCAAATTTTCTTTTTTGACTTTCTGTATGAAAATATATTATTTCATACCGAAAATCGAAATATCAAATTATGATATAATTTTTTGTCTTCAATATACGAGTTGTACATTTTAATACAAGCCAAAGATATCGTCTTCTATCGATGCCATGCTATTTTGAAGCAATTTTCAATCCTGTCATCCCAATCAGGAAAAGATATACAACCTCCAAGATGAAATAATTCTTAGGATGCTGTTTTGACATGCTATAATCATGAAACGTGAGTTTCGTTTCCATGGTAACGATACACTACTTTAATTATAGAATTGTATGGATGCATATATAATTGTATGGATTGCATTTAAGACATTGAAAATTTAATATTATTGTCTCACAAATTTAAATAAATAATTATGATAATTTACATTTGAAAAATAATATTTGTGCAATTTGATTTCTTATTTTCACAATTTTTAATGCATTAAGTTTAATTAATTCGTGTTTTACAATAATTTTAATTTGACTTTCTATAACATTAACATGTAAAGAACTGCAAATTAGGTATAACAGCCTCCTTTAATATACAAATTTTTCACTGGAAGCGCTGGCATCGATTTTATTGTCCCTACCATGACTACGCATACAACGAATAGACACATTGCAAAAAACGTTCACTTATCTTCATAAAACGCATGATTTATGGAAAAAAAAACTTTGGCAGCAGCGCGTGCCTCTCCATTAATTGAAAGTTGATTGATACTGTTCAACTTTGGGACGCAGCCGTATAGAAGCCTTATTATTTTAATTTAGGAGTTTATATTAAACTACCCCCCCCCCCCCCCCCGATTGTGACAATCATATCAAATCATTGTGCAAAACACAGATGCGATATCATTTACTGTCGATATCTTACATTTAAATCTCGCTGAAGTTAAACTCAGTCTTACGTGATTTCTGATCTTTACAGGTCATATTCACCATGGCTTGTTTTCCTTTTTCTGTCTCTGTTTTTGTATTTTGTTATTATATTTTTTGATGGTTGCATTTATTGAACCATTTTTTCTTCTTTCGTATGCGTCAATTTTCAAGAAAATAATTTTTGCGTCAATCAATTTTAAAGTTTTCTAATACTATTTTCTACAATTTTAAATGATGCGATTATACCTCTGTAACCTAATTCCTTTACCATGCTCGCAATTGTTCACTACTGTTTTCACAGATCCATTTATTTTAAAATTCCTTTGCTTTTTATTTCATTAATGAGACTGTTCTATTTGACTTCTTTCTGTATACCATTCGAATTATTCGATGATACTTATGTAGCCTGTAAAGTGATAAAATTAAATTTCTTAAAAAAATAACAAATAAAATTCACGATTTAACGGAGGCATCAAAACGACACTTGTAATATGTGATTTACATTAAAATATATGATCATGTCATAAACAAATTTTATTCATTGCATGCTAAGAGTAAAAATTTTTTTTCTTCAATATTTAATAAATAATCCATTAGTTTTTGTCCGATTCTGCTTTTATTTTGATTTGAAATTGATTTTAAAGAGTGTTACTTATAAACATTGAACATATTCATGACATTATTTTTTATACCCTCAAATAATCCATAATCAATTTCCGTTTTGTATCATTACCCTTACTAAAAAATAAAAAAGTTACTTATTCGTCTTTATTCCAATTCAGCTTTCTTTGAGGTAAAAACAAGCCCTGGAATAAGTCTACAATTTAGGTCATATTTTAAATATCATAGACATATTTTCAAATATATTTGATATATATAGGTTTTTAGAGCCCTTTGAAGGACTTTATTCCTTACATCCCTAGGTAAAATAAGAATATTTATGCACTCAGAAATGACATTGAACTTCCAATTCCGTTTAGATTACTTAGATCAAAAGTACATAATGATCTGGATATTGCAATACTGATATCGATTAGGTACCAATATTTTTTTATTCCATTTTTCATTTCAAATTTGTACGTTGGTTCCAAATCTTAATTATATTTTTCAGAAGTAAATAAACCAGAAGAGTAATTTTATCAATGCCCGTGAGTAAGGAACTACTTACCCACTTTTGCGTTGGATGAACAATTTATTATTTTCATTACTACACGCATTTTCAACGAATCAAATTAGCCAAATTATTTTCAAAATCTAAACTAATAACTTATTACTATAGGAACTTTTTTAAATGCTGCAGCTTTTCAATAACTCGTGACATTATATTATATATATACTAAAAGTTTAGAGGCATTGATAACGTTTTCTACGATTTTAATTTTGTAGTGCTACGCAATCGTTGAATAAATTTCGCATACGTATGTTTATAATGTTTTTTTATTTTTTATCGTAAATGACTTTTGCCGTACCATTTCACCACATTTGATTAACATTTTTTATATTTACTCGATCGCTATTGTTCAATAATTTCAGAAAAATAGCGATTGCATTTGTAGAAAAAGCACATTTTGATATTCAAATGGTTGCTATCCAATTCCGCAGTCGATCACTATTATTTCAATGATACTTTTTTTTACAGAATTCAAGGGTCACAAATAAAAAAATAAAAATTCAACGTTTGGAGCAATAACTCTGCACATTGCAACAGCACGTTACTTTAAAAACTAATTTCATATAAAAGTATATAAAACAATCATCAACATACATATACCTCCAATGAATACTTAATTACCTTTGATAGTTAAATATTTATTAATTTGTAAAAGTTATTTCACAATTTAAAATTCATTATGTTTTTAATTGAAACATAGATTCTATAAATAATTCTACCCATTAGTTTTAGAAACACGTAGAATAGATTACATAGTTTAAATTAATAAAAAATAAAATGTTCACTATACCTACCATAAAATAAGAATAAAAATGTTTACCATATAGAAACCCAAAAAAAGCAATGTTTTACAGCCACAAACTTATAATGAGTGTCTCGATACTTTCGTACATGAAGAGAAATAAAGAACATTTTTTGCATAGGAAAAATTGCGAATTAAAATCACCTGCCAGGCTATTATAGCCCCCACCAAATCATGCCAGGTGATGATATTTCGTTTGATTTCATATAACACTTTAAAATGGTGTAAGTTTCAAAATGCCTCAAGAACATTTTTTGCATAGGAAAAATTGCAAATTAAAAAATTTCATAAGTCACTAACGCCCCTCAACCTCCCAGCCAGGTTGTCGATTTCACCATCCACACATTCGCAAGTTATCAACTTTAATATTTTCAATGTTCCTCAAATATGTGCTCAAAAAAACCGTCCAACTCTTAGACTAATACAAATGAATAACACAATATTTAATATGTCCAAAGAAAAACCACACGAATACATAAATATCGTTATATGTTTTTGTTAACAGTAGTACACAAGACATTCTCTAACGAATATTATTCTGCTATGTGCTACGAAAACCAAACTACTAAATAACATAGAAAATATATTTGGCTGTAAAATTTGGAAATACATAATTCGTACTACATGCTCTAAACTTATTTTAAAATGTTAAGTCAATCAAGTCGTTTCGACCGTTTAGGGGCTACGATACCACTAAGAAACACACAGACGCACAGATAAACACTTTAAACTAATGACACTCCTTAAATCAATATCAAAGTGATGGTCAATGACATCAGATGAGATGAAAAGGATACTTATGGCGCTATCATTTTTTGGAACAAAATTTGGGAATATTTTAATTGAAGTTGAAATATTTGATTCGACTTTGTTATTTTGAATTATTGTCTTGAATTACCTAATTATTTATCGTTTCAATTTTCGAAATGAATTGAGCTAGGTTTAATTGAACATTTATTTCCATAGTAATTATATATGTTAAAATTATGTCAACCTAACTGAATCGAACTCTAAGCCTATGGAACCTATGGAACTCTAAGCTCGTACTTGAAACATGCTAAGAACACTCTCCGTTAAATTACTTTTCAAATAAAACAAAAAAATTAAAATCGTATCATCCGTTTAGTCGCTACGATGCCACAGATAGACACACACAAAGACACGCACACGGACACACACACAGGCATACACACAGCGATCAAACTTCAACACCCCTTTTTTAGTTCGGGGGTTCACATTAGAAATTATTGGATTTAAAACCGTTATGAAGTAGTATATGCTCTCTTTTGTGCTTTAGGGCGCGTCGTAATATTTTTTATTTTTAACCTACTCATCAGATAGATTCAGACAAATTAAAAATGTATAATTTTATTGAAATTTTAAAGTCGCAAATTGAGGATATCGTTTCGGAGAAGGAACTACAAACAAGAGGTGCATAACTAGATGTTACATAAGTAACGAAAAAATAAGTAGAAAATTAACTTAGATAGGCTCAAGATATTTTTCTTTGAAATCTGAAATTGTTTTTGTTTTAATTAGTACGACATCATAAAATGTTTTTACCATGGGAAACGAAAGACATTTGCTGGAATCGATAGGGCAATTGAATAAAAATCTTCAAATTATAGACCCTTAATTCCGTCGTAGCCAACAGTGTAAATAAGTCAAATCAAGTTAGGGATTAAAAGTTCGTAATTCCAGATTTGGTGTCTTCTACCAAACGTCCTTTCTTGTAGTACTTAATATCTTATAATTGATCTGCTTGTACAAAACGTACGTTTTAGTCTATACGTACGATAGAATATCGTGTATTTCGTTCTTAATTAATAAAGAAAAGTTACAAAATACTATCTTAGAAAATATGTTTTTTACACGATTAAATGAAATTTCATATTATTTTATATTAAAAGCTAAAAGATAAAATGTCACATTTTCAAAATCACATTTTTTCAATTATCTTATTTAGCTAAAAACGTCACACACAAAAAAAAACATATATAATCCTTTTTTTTCCTTTTCATTATGAAAATAATAATTGTTTTTCTTGTGATTATATAAAATTAATGAAAATAAAACTATGTGAATAGAGGAAAATATGTAAAATATGAAAACAATTTTAATTAAGATGCTTGAATGTTTTAGAGTGAAAACTAACACAACAAAATTCTCTATTCTACTCATATTATATAACTCTATGCATGTAGATTATGGTATATGAAGTACCGTATGTGTAAAATTTTTGCAAATAAACCTATAAAAATTTTGATGGCCTGTCATTGAATTTCTTACCTTACGTATCAAATTGTTAAGCGAGACCACCGTCGTAAAAAAATTGATTAAAAAATGAGGAAGTTATAAGTTTTCAAAGGCACATTTCCGGGAATTTCTTCGCCGTCGAGCTAGCTACGAATAGAAAAAACCTATTGGATATAAGCATAATCATATTTCCATCGGTACAATATCCGAGCTCAAGTGAGATGGAGGCAATAGTGCAAGAAACAGATCTTCCGAAAGCCATACGAGGGCGTTAATACGTAACATTAAAGTAACTATTACAGGACTCTTCGAATGCCATTATTTAGTATTCATATTGCCAATTTTACATTCTTTCTGAATCTTGAATCTGTTGATACAAAATATTTCATGCTGATTTTAAACTACTTAAAATTGTTCAAGAATTATGGCCTCCTTGCCGAGCGAATTTTCTTAAAGCATTACGAAAGATCTGTTGCCGAAATCACCTAAGTACCTTGTCCTACCCAGACAGCCGCTCAACCTAGCCTAAACTACTACGCATTGATGAAAAAAATGAATAAGTGAACGTAATTATCAACAATATTTTCATGATTCTTTGGCCTGCCTTTTTGAATTTTGATAATATTTGATTATGAAGAAAATTAAGTTTTAACGGCGGAAAAAGTGATGGAAATAAAGTTTTTGTTTTGTTTTTTTTTTCCTGCGTATAATGTTAAATAAAAGTAACTGACAAGACAAAACGTGAAAAGTGGTAGACAATTTGCAACCGTCAGCAGAGTACAAAATTGGTTTTGCTTTTTATACTGTCGACTTTTTCAGATAAGAGCAAAACATAGAAACACTCGTAAAACTTGGCTTAAGTATTGATTTTCATAAATTCGACACTCGAGCCCCGGTTAATTCTCAATTTCTTAATTACTAAACTTTGTTTTATTAATCTAGAATACGTCAGACAAAAAAAGATCTTGAAAATTTCGTTTTGTTAATAGCTCAGGGTCTAAAAATGTATAACACCATTGTCATAAATACATTTAGTTATTCAAACATTTTGAAGCATTGAAATCAATCATTGGAGAATATGTATTATCAATTCAATTAATTAGAATTAATGTATTAATTGATTCAACATTTAATATTATCAATGGAAATACCTTATTGTTTATATCAATCTCATGGGTAAAATGAGACAGATAGTACATTATTCGAGACCGTTATTAAAAAATATCCCAATTTTTTGCAATAATAGTAAAGTAAAATTTATTGTACATATTGTACCATGTATAACAAATGCACAGATTGAATATATGCAGACGTACTTTTGTAAGATATGAACAAAACTGTATAATCTCAGCAGTATAAATAAACTTAAAATAATAAAGTTGTAATTCCAAAGATGTCTGAAATCTATATTAAGTAGAAGATAATTCAATTAGAAATTAGATATTTAGTCTAATATACTCAAGCTAAAGTCACGGCTAATTTCAACAAGTTCAAAACATAGTAGATTAGGTAAGTCGGGAAATAACACATCAAAATTTTTAATAAGCAAGTGAAAACAAACTGAGTTAATTTTTGAAATACCATGCATAGACAGTGTTGATGATACTATCACATTACACATACATACATGTCACACATACGTAACTGATATTCCCATATAATACATACTATACAATTCGTGCCTAATTTGCACCCTCACAGGAAATAGTGATGTTGACAAAAAAATTTTTCAAACCAAAGTTGTTTATTTTTTTATAAGAAACATTTTTTACATGTAAACTCTTGTTTTATCTATAAGGGATTACAAGATGGGTCATTCGGACCCAAGACCCAATTGACCGACGTTACTCATTTACGAACTCGGCTTCACTTTTTACGCTCTGAGTACGCTGTAAATTTCAGCTTGATTTCTTTTTTCGTTTTTGAGTTATCGTGCTCACAGACGGACGGACGGACAGACAACCGAAAATGGACTAATTAGGTTTTATGAACACCTATACCAAAATTTTGTTGGTAGTATAAATATTTGTAAGCATTACAAACTTGAGACTAAACTTAGTATACCTTGTATATGACATATATACATGGTATATATAAATACATATAAATTCAAACTAATAAAAATTATATTAAAACACATTTTTGAAATAAAAAAAAATTAATATCTAGTTAAAAATTGAAATAAACGTATACGAACACATACAAGTAAATAAAATGAACAAAACTTCAATTAAGTATTAAGTTATTAAAATGTTTGTTATTGTCTCTCAAAGTTTTAAAGACAACTTAATACATTTTAATATATAATATAGAGAACACAAAACTAACTTTCTAACTCTGTCTAGATGCCACTTATGCCACTAGTACTGTTTAGTAACTAAAAAATGTAGGTAGGTATACCTCCTATATGTAGTTACAAATACATAGAGTCTGTATAGTAACTTAATAAAGAAAAATGTATGTTTTAGTCACTAAACTAAAAGTAAAACACATTAAATTTAAGTGTTATATTTTTTACCCAGTTATATTTTAATTTTTAATGCAATATCACACACATATAACATCTATATAATATTATCATATACACATACAAAAGAAATATGTACTTATAGCTATGTAGAGGAAAGTCATCCGGCAGTGAGTATGCTTATGAAAGTTTAATATCTTGGCTATCGTTTACAGAGAATTTAGTGACTTCAATAAACCAAGAAGATTAGTTTCCGAATGCATGTTACTGGTATCAAGTTCCTTAAGGTGTACTACAAATTTTTTATTTAAAGTATTTATTAATGGTTTCTTTGGAAAAATTCAAGTTGGAATCCGCCGGTAGATAATGAAGGTTTTACCTATTTCTCTGTATTAATAAATTTTTCCGATTGCTTTTGATCGCTTTCAAATCTACTAAAATGATACAAATGAAATAAACACTTCCTTAAAACTGAATAAGTACATCTCGAAAATAACAAATTAAGAATGAAAAATTAGAACTTCCCTATTCATGAGTTTTGGTGGCTTTATAAAGTGAAAAAAAATTTATCAAATTATTTCAACAAAAATAATTTTTTCTTATAAGCAAATAAATTTCTTCATCTCTACATACTATTTTTAAAAGAATTACAAAATACGCACAGTTGGAGCTTATTGTTTAGTGGCCCGTATAGACTGTTTTCTGAGAAATCTGGGACTTTTAATGGCGGTACAATATAGTCAACTTTCCTCTATATAGGTAACATACAATACTATAACAAGTATTTATCATAGACGTATAATTTGGGTTAGTATCTTCTGACCCGACTAATAATGCAAATTTAAGACTAAAAGTACATCTGAAAGTACATCTGGCGTGAGCCACTTGCATACAGTCACGTCCCCAACATAGGCACTGAAGTTTTGACTATGTATTTGTGGTATGTCTGTCTGGTTTGTGGTTGATTCTCAAGTGAAATCTGTTTCGAAGGTTAGTGTTGGTATTTGATGATTTACTTTCTATCACATTTCAAGGAAAATTCACATATTTTTTCACTTTTTTGATGAATATAGTTTGTGATGAGTTTATCAAAATTGTATGGTTAGTTTTTCAACGGATTTAATCTATTGTATTATGTATTTTGTGTTTGTTGTTTGTACCAAACTCAACATAGAATTTTGTTCACAATATAAACAGTAAAAGTTGTTTCGGTTAAATATACCTTCGTTACGTAATGACTTATTTCATTTGATTATAAATTATTATTTATATGGTATCTTAAAATAGAAAATAATCCTGGAACACGACCGCCAAGTTAGTTTATTTTTTTGTCTCAGTCAAGTGAAAAAAACAAATAAACGAATATATACGCAAGGTATACAGAGCTAACACTGATTAAATCAATACGAATTACATCATATAAAAAAAGCCAAGAGGGATATATTATCATAGTCAAGTTGATTGTGTCTGATTGAAGCTTGTATTCGATGATTCATAGAAATAGAATCAATCGGCTTCGTAATCATATTATAATAAATATAAATATAGGG
The DNA here is from genome assembly GCF_905475395.1 of Chrysoperla carnea. Classification (NCBI taxonomy): domain Eukaryota; kingdom Metazoa; phylum Arthropoda; class Insecta; order Neuroptera; family Chrysopidae; genus Chrysoperla; species Chrysoperla carnea. The sequence continues at coordinate 58,403,018 of NC_058339.1, forward strand.
CCCAATATTTATTCCCACACGAGTACTTAATAAAAATTCTGGTGTAAGGATAATGCAGGCTTTAAAGACGGCGCCTTAAAATTTTATGCAAGCGTTGTCTATTTAGCTAAAATATGGAGAAGATAAAAATAAGAAACGCCTTCGAAGATGGCAGTTACTGTAATAGGTATCAGCACAATTGTTAGCAGATCAGTTCAGGTCAATCTATTTACCCCAGAAGCAACTTCAGTACAGTGCCGTTAAGAAATATTGGAGCTAATGTTTTGCCAATTATACAAAATTAAGAGCAACAGATACGTTAACGCACATTTCTGAAAGTAATGGTTTGGTCACTTAAATGTGTAGATTGACTTTTATAGTCTATTTGGATAACTTCAAAATAACTTAGCCCAGGGCCACTGCATTTGTTCACCGACTACCGAGTAAACTGGCACGCCTGCACCTTTTAGCTTAAGCTAGCATTTTAATTATAGAAAATCTTTCAATAATTTTCTATAATACATGCAGTTGAAGGTATTTATCGATGTATTTAAATCATCTTATAGTTTATGAAAAGTATGAGGAAATAGGTGTTTTGCAACTAACGAGAGAAACACCACACCAACACAGGTAATTTATCGTTTAAATTGTTGTTTGTGTATATTTTCCTGGATTTTTTCTCATTAATATTCGATTACGTGTGTGTGTATATCTGGTAGTGTACAACGGACAAAACTTTTAAATGTTAATTACGTTTATTTGTATGTGTATAAATAAAGATAGATATATTTATATACCCACGAGAAAAGAAAAATTTGTCGTTACCACCACTCTAACAAAACACCATTTCATGAGCTAAGTCGTTCGTTTCAATTGCTTTAATATAAATTTTTTATTTTCATCTTACTGGGATTTATATAACATTAGTTTTATAACTTTTACTTTCATGAAAATTTTGTTTTTAATGTCAACTTTTTAAATTTTTATGATTGAGTTTCCGTTATTTATTTTGGAATTTAAATATTTGGATTTTGGTAAGAAAGGTGCTCTTGTTATTTCGCTTTTAACTATCTCCTTGTTTTTTTTCGTTTTTTTTTTTTTTTTTTTTTTTTTTAAACAAGAACGAAGTTGACGGAATTATTTTATTGTATTAATTATTTAATAAGCTATTAGAAACTCGACTAAAAGTTTTTAATATTAATTCGAATAAAATAACATTTGATGATAGTTTAACCATAGTGACCCAAGTAATATTGTGCTTTATATATACATTTTCCTATTTTGCACGTAATTCTTCCATCAACAATAATTACTTTCTTGAAAACTACAAACTTAAAATTAAAACATTTTGCAAGAGTTATTTGGATCACCAAACAAACAGCAATCTGTGATTACAACCCTCCCATTTGCAGCAAAATAATTTTGTTCTTCAATTAATATAATCCTATATTTTCTGGTGGTCGGAAATTGTAAGTTATAATCAAGGTTTTTCATGTAACATGTCAATATTTTTCACTAAGAATATGAACACACCTTTTCGGTAAAAACTGTCCATTTGTTAACCGACTTCAAACAAAAACGGAGGAGGTTATCAATTCGACTGTATTTTTTTTTTTTAGTGTTTGTTACCTCAGAACTTTTGACTGGGTGAGCCGATTTTGATGATTCTTTATCTGTTTGAAAGCTGGTGCTTCCCATATAGTCCCATTTCATTGTGGTCCAGTTCTGACAACGGCATCCATGAGAAAATCATAAAAGTCTTAAATTTGCATTAAGTATGCACGACAAGAGGACGAATAACTCAATATCACTTCGATGATTCTTTTTTTAGTGACAAATTAGTAAGTGTACTTCAGATTCACTAAAAATCACAAAATAAAACTTTTAACAAAAAGAGAACCGACTTCAAAAGATAAACTTTTCCAAAATAAATTAAAATGCACTAAAAAGTAAAAAATAACGATAATATAATGTAGTTAAAATTATTTTTAGAGTCGGTGTTAGCTAAGGAAACAACTCTGACAGAACAGTTTTCTACATTAGCTTGGCTGACACCGACTCCAAAAATAACAATAATTTTAACTACATTATATTATCGTTATTTTTTTACTTTTTAGTGCATTTTAATTTATTTTGGAAAAGTTTATCTTTTGAAGTCGGTTTTCTTTTTGTTAAATGTTTTTTTTTATTTCATGGTCTACTCTACCCTTTTACTCTGGTTCTAAGCTAGAATTTAGAAAATAGCTAATATTTTTTTATTCATCGACTAATAATAGTAATATAAAATATTGGATATATAGGTTTCTTAAGTAATTGCATCGAAAACACATCTATCACCGTTTTCAATAAAATTGATAAAATGGTATATGATCGACATGTTGGATACCATCAACATACGAGCACCAGGTGTACAATTCAAATAATGACATATAAAATATGAAAAGATGATAATTCTACTTATATCATATCATCCAAAATCACCCAAAATTGATGTTTTCGACAATTTTTCCATTTTCGAGAAAATTTTATTGATGTACGAAATTAGAAACCTTTTGCAAACATAAAAGTGTAGGTGTCCATCAAAATTCGTTGCCAGGAACAAAAATTTGTCTTATTTAATGCGTTAATGTCACAGAATTCGAAAAATATCTATGTTTTCTTTTTTCTAGCGATATAGAATATATTGAGAAAATATTTTTTTGGGTGTCGCTAAATTCATTTTTATTAGTTTATTTGTAATTCTTGATATCTTAAGATAATTGACTAAAAAATGTAAAAATTATCATGCTCCACATTCTGTAATGCGGGTTTCCCAATGCCTTTTATTTTACTTCTAAAGACACTTAAATGTTTGAAAGCTTTGTTTGAAAGCAACATCCCAAATAGTATCACCAGACAGAGGAAAGATTCAAAGGATCTTGTACAAAATTATAAATGCAATTTATTATTGAAGGGCTTATTTCATTTTTTTTTAAGTTTTGGTCTGAGAAACGGTATACCTAAGGTTGATTTTCACCCATCTGACAACCAGATGAAACATATTTTTTATGAAATTTTTTTTATTTTGAAGCACTTCTGTGATTGGTTTTTTTATAGACACAATAGACACAAAAAATGTTCATGTCTATTTTTGATTAAATTAATTTTAAACAATTTTTTCCATGAACGGTTTTCAGGCAAGAAAAAAAAACGATTATAGCATTACTTTCGTATTTAAATTTATCTTTCTTCTGATACCAATTTCGATTGTTTAACAGATCGGTGTAGTTACCTAAATTGACTTACCTGTTCATATGGTATGAACAGATCTACACCGATCTGTAAACCAATCGAAATTGGTATCAGAAGATAAGTTACGAAAATAATGGTATTAGCTTGCCTGAAAAAAGCCGTTCATGGAAAAAATTGAGTAAAATTAATTAAAAATAGCCATGAACATTTTTTTATAGAAAACTATGATAGAAATGTTTAAAAACCAATAAAATTTCATTAAAAATTTGTTTCATCTGGTTATCAGATGGGTTAAGATCGTCCTTATTTTGTACTATTTAGTTCTTTTTATCCATTTTTACGAGAAATATTTGAACAAATTTATCGTCGTTTATAAATTCCTTAATATGAATTGATTTTGAATTGGAAATCCTTATTTAAAACTATTTATATTATTAAAACTATATTGTACGAATGAAACGTAAATATTGAAGGACACGTCTTTATATTCTCAGATATTACTACTAATACGGTTTTAAAAAATCTGTACAAATATTGCCTTCAATTTGAAACGATTATATGTATAGGCTATTATATGATTATCAGTAAGCTTAATACCTGACTCACGCTACTTCATAAATATTGTTGTTCGAGTTTCGACCAACTTTGTCGATATTTCACGTAAGTGGAAGGGTTTATGCATACTTTTCACACATGAATTCTAAATGAACCAAACGAACGTTTGTTTTCATATATGAGTTAAATAAATTTATGTACAGTACGCGTGTAATAACATCATGAACTACATTAATTATAATAATGTACATAAACATACAAAACTAATTTCGTATGGAGGTTGTATTTATGAACCTAAACCTTTGAATGCGAAGTTTGTTACTACCTTAAGGTGTATAATATGGATATTTTGTATATATACAAATCTAGTAAATTGTTATTATAGTTCAGGAAAATATCAAACAGTGAAAATATGATTAATACTAGTGAAAGTAAATTTATAGCTTTGAAGTTTCATGTTATTGTAGATTTAAAATACTTAGTTTCGATGTTTTGTAAGGCTCACTTCTAGACCCATTATGAAAGTTTACACTTATAAAAAAATTACTTGGTAGGACTAAGCGCGTTTTCTTGACTGTTGATTTTCTTACGACAAATAAATATTTCTTGAGTCGACTATCAAAAGTCAACATATCAATAGTCAAGCAGTAGTCAATAGTCTTCAATATTCTTTTCCAGGTAAGAATGGTTAAAGTTTCAATTGAAATACAGGTACTGCGATTATACCCTTTACTCTATCGATTTGATACTTGGATATGTTATAGGTACTCATATTCTATCTGCTCTGGTTTATTTTTCGAAAATGCTGTTAATTTTTACAATTTTCATTGTTCACACTTAGATACTTTTTCGTATTCCACTATTTATGGATGTGAACAATGAAAATTGAGAAAATCAACAGAATTTTCGAAAAATAAAAGTAACCAGGGTAGGTAGAATATGAGTACCTAAAACATATACAAATTTCAAATCGATAGAGTAAAGAATATAATCGCAGTGCTTGAAATTCAAATATAACTTTAACCATTCTTATCTGGAAAACCGCTTTTCTTTATAAATATTTTTTTCCACCGATGAATATTTAAGAGGAGTCTTAAAAAAATTATAAAGTTTCACGCCAATCAAATAATGATTTCACGCCATTGACAAATGTGTAAAGAACCGTCTTAAAGCTTGTAAAATAACACGGCTACTTAATTTCGCACTTGATTAACATGTGAATTTATAAACTTAAACTCTTAAAATTCTGTGTCTCACACACCCTGTAAAAGGTGCATGTCTAGAAAGTGAATGTAGACATTTGCTAATATATCCCACAAAATAATAAAAGCCCTTTTAACTATTACGAATATTATAAACAAACAAAGGAATATAGATACATTTCGGTACATTGCAAGCAACCATTCGTTCAGGCTTATCAAGAAGAACATAAACCTTTATTCAATTTAGTCACTAAGCGCTGATAAACCAATAAGCATAATTGGAATCCAACATTGGGTGTGATATTGTTGACATTATTTTCATGGGTTTAATTTCGATTTTAAGTTTCTTTACTTTCTTCCGTTACCTTTAGATTGAGAGTCAAGTAGTATTTTCCAATACAAGTATAATCTGTCCAAGCTTTTTATAAAATACAATTTTACAATCATACTATACCATGTAATTAATATCTCCAATGTTTGCAACCCTCATTCAGTTACAACAACTAATGTTTATATTGTTGTGCGAAAATTCATGTTATACGATTTCTGTTTGCTATAATTATTATTGTTGTTGTTATTGTTGAGAGAAGAAAGGCAGGCAAATGAATATAATAAATAAATTTTCAGTTATTTTGATTAAATTCTCAAAGCTTGAATATTATTACAAACAATGTGTTACAATAACATTAATAACAATATTTGCATTGGAGTTTTGAAACATTAAGGTAACTTTGTACGATTTGAAAATTGATTTGGTTGATTTGTTTTAAGATAACTAATCAGAAAATGATATTCATAATTTTTTTTTCGTTCAAAAAAAACTTTGGAAGTAGTGATCATTTTATTTCTAAACATATGAGCTTTTATAATTTCATATACGTAAAAGCATACATCTGCCCTTGAGTAGGTGAATGACCTAAATCTTTTGAAGCATTTTTAAAAATCCTTTCAGATAAGTTGAAAAACAGTATTTCATTCATCATGTTTTTATAGATTGTAAAGTATATCTTTTTTATTTTGCTTTTAATTCTTTTTTTTTATGTTGAGTAATAGTTTTTTAACCTTTTTGAAAAGCAGATATACAAATTTCACAAGATATTTTTTTGATCTTGTATATGCAGTGTGAGTTAAAAATGCTAAATAAGGGTATCACTATCTCGATAATACTTGTTTTCAGTGTATTAAATGAATACTGAAAACAATCATGAACGAAACAAAAAATATTAAAACATTAAATGAGTTCAGACTGTGGTGGCGTTCACTGTTATGGCGCCTTCTAATTGTCCAAGGCTCAACTTGTAAAAGTTTTAATTTTACAAGGTTCAAATTAAAAATCAATTTTCGAAGTTCTTTTATACTGAATCACTAAAATCATAATAAATCATATGGAAGTGTCAAAACATATATTTTAAAATTATATCAGTAAATTAATTAATTTCTATCTTACACCTAGAGCTCCTATATTATGCATTATCATTAGTATTTCGGTTTTAACTTCCAGATTACTAAATTTAGATTTTTTTTTTTACAGGTAAGCTGATTTACTGAATCAAATTTATGGAACGCATCCGTAAGTATTGAGGAAAAAAATTTATTGTGTAATTCAAGTATTATTACTTCTCTTAAAAACTCGCCTACACTCGCAGTTATGGTGGACGCTGAAAGTTCAATCTTCTATGGTATTAAGAAAATTGATAGCAATATTTCTATGTATATCAGAATGGAAATGTTTTTTCTAACGATAGAAGGTATTGGGAAGCAGGAAGATTATAGTATTTTAAAAATACTTTGAGCATTAAAGGAAATATCTCCTTATATCACTTATTTTATGAGAAACCCCAAAATTTCTAGACTCAATGAGAATAATAGCTGAAAGTTAATAGGTTAGCCTCTAACCCGAAAATGAGTCAGAACTCTGACTTATGCGGCTCATCAATTGTTAGTATTCCTCCAAATAACATCCATAATCCTCAATTACGTTTACTTAAGTCTATACTATCGATCGATATATTACCGAGGATATAAAACTGGAACAAAATGGAATGATCGCGTTAGCATTTTTTCCCATTCAAGAGCGAAGCAGACTGTTAGATCGCTTATTAGACAATTTGTCATTTAAATTGTTATTCTTCAAAGTATATGATAATAAAAATTATCGAAGTAGCCTAGAAATGTTTTGCGGTTTTGAGGAATTCTAATAACTAGTGCTTAGACCTAAGTCCCAACCCATTTTCGGGATAGAGACTTGTTTATAAATTGAAGTCATTTTGAAAACCATATACTGCATACAAAAAAATAAATAATTTAGATCTATTTATGACAAGTTCAAATGGCATGCATTTTATAATAGTTAGTTACAATAATAAATCGTTATCATATTAGTATATCATACAAAACTTTATCTATACCTCTAAAATATGAAAATCAACGGTAATTATAATTTAAAATTTGTCATGAGTTAGAAAATTAAAAAAGTTACTGTAAAAACTTGTTTGTTTAGATTTTGACAGTAACGTGGCTAATTTTTATTGGTTGAAAAGCAATGAGATAAGAAAAATCTCACTCAAAATGAGTAGGTAAATATTTCTTATCTCGCGGGCGTAAATAAAATCTAACGAAAATCTAAAAACCTAATTCTTACATGAATTAAAATTTTTCTGCATTATTGTCAGAATCACGAATAGCTTTTGTAGAACATGCACTCACAAAAAAAAACACCCGTTATAAAACATATTTGAATAACTTTGGGAAGAATATAGAGTAAAGATGTTGAATAGGATGTTATGAATTTCTATAAATTCTGACAGAATATTATATATTTGATTGTATGTCAGAGGGTGGTGAGTGGTTTTGGTGGTTAGTATATATTTTCGTTCGACGGATATTGAAAATAGACAGGCTTATCTGATTTATACAGTTATGTACAACAAAAATCTTTCCTAAGAAACAGCTTATGTATTGTGTTGAATAAAAATATCGAATATATTTTGTACTATAATAGGAAAAAAATTCAACTTTTTATTTTCTCAATTCAATATATTGTAAAACGTTGTAACATTTCAATAATCTTACTTGTCGATATCTTACACCATACAATACAAATGCAGAGGCTAATATGTAATTTATTATTACCGGTAGATATCAATTTATTAATAAATAATTTATCGAAAAAATCATTTATGTTGAAATAAATGGAAAGTGTTAAATAAAACTTGTATAACTAAAATCGGAAAAAATTTTTAGTAAAATTACGGCCCGAGAAATTGTTAAGGGTACATAAAGGATTATCTCTAAACATTTTTCCCTACCATTTTTTTATATATTGTCGCTTATTTTGTTTTTATAGAAAAAATTCAATTTCCATAAATATTAATTTCGTTAAAATGATTTTGTTTTAAATGTTTGACAACAATAACTCTTTAATAAACCTGTTTGTCCGAATTTTATTTATTTAACTCATCAAACAGTTTCTAAAACTAAACAAGATACGTGTTTGCTTATTTCGTGGCAAAACAATGAATCTGAGATATGAAAATTTACCGTCGTAAAACCGAAAATATTCTCAAAATTGTAGTTTTAAAACTAGTAGCTTTCAAGAGGTTCGTAGTTTCAAACATCGTTCAAAATATTGGTTTTCATGTTATTTTTTGAATAAAAAATTCGGCAAATTTAATTTTTTGACTGACACATGTACTTGAAACTTGGTTGCTGAATTTTCAATACTAGAATTAAGTACTCAAAAAATTGATTCTACAATTCAGCAAATAAAAGAAAGTATATTTATGTTGAAATGTATATTATATTTAGGAATACTTAGCGAATTCAATGTCACTCAAAATAGCCCTGAAGCTGAAGCAACCAGCGAAAAGGAAATAAAACATCTAGGACATTCTAGGAACTTGTCATTTAACATACTCACATAACAAGGAATGTATATATGTAATGGTTATATTTTACAAAATAAATTGTTTTAGGTGGTATAAAATCTATTATATAATATTTTAAATGACGTTCCAAATTGTAAATTGTAATTATCACATTAAAGTATTAACCCCCCCCCCTCCCCGAGTATTTCTCAATGGCACTGTAAAAACAATAAACTCTGCACAGTACCTTGAAAATTTTCAATTTTCTGGGTTAAAAGGCATATCATACGTGATCATACTCAGGGCATGTAATTTTTCAATACAGGATGTGATGAATTACAATAACTTAAGTACCCAAATTAGAATTTTCAAAACGCCATATTTGAAAGCTTTCGTCAAAAAAAAAAACACAAAAAAACGGATGAAAAAGCAACAACAACAATATTGTTATGTCAATGTTTGTACTTACTTGTGGAAGGTGTGTAAGGAAAGTATAAATATGTTGTGCAGCTCATGAACTGATATAATAAATAATATTGTACACATAAACGTACAAACATACATTTTCTTGTTCATTTTGGATCAGTGTAGTACAAAGAGTATACGTAGAAAAGGATAGTGTCATTACTGTGTAAAATTACTGTCCTTCTCTATTCACACTCAGTGTATAGTGTGTATAATAGAGTACAAAAATAACATACAAATACATACATACATACAAACACTACAGAAACTAACACGATGCAATTTATGTTCAACTAGAAATTCCTTCCTTCTGTACCCCAAATAATATAATATACATGTATACGTTTACTAAATCTGAATATATATGGTAAGGTCTTGGTAAGTTTGTGCAAGAACCAAACTCAATAGGATGTCTATGCTTGTCTTTGGATATTGTGTGCAGTTTTTGCAATCAGAATACCTTAAAAGTATATTTCGATTGAGGCAAAAATAATAAACATGTACCATAAATTTTTTTGTAATTTGTTGTTAGACATTGCCATGCGTCTTCATTTCCTTAAGACTTATGTCAACTGGCACGCTCAATGCTTCAAAAAAAAAGAAGCATACTGTTGTATTTGAGCAAGTGCCGACTATATCAATGCAATAAATATCGCAGAAGAGTAGTGTTAGTAGACGAAAAATGGTCAACCCAACTCTCTTTATTCTCTTCTTCTTATTATATTTTTGTCTCTTTTTTTCTCCTTCCTGCTTCTCTATACCACGCACTTGATAACAAACTGGATATCATTTATTCTACTTTTTCGCGGGCCTCAAATATACTTGAGAGAATCGTTAATGTACACAGCTCCTTTGGTCACTTAAAAATTTATGGAACATTAAATATGCGTCTTAATATACAAATGAGGCTAAAGACAGATTACATAATGAGATTTCTATAGACTACGTATTTTTTGGGAAACCATCACGTTCAAGAATCTCTTCTTCTTAACTACGGAATCTCAAACGAAAAGAAATAAGATAAAAATACAGAAATGGTTTAAGAACTTTTACAATTCTGTTTGCGTGTATAAAATATTATCAAAATTTTTGTTATGGTTTTCCTCATCCCGTGTATATAGTTTGTATATATCTATTTATTTTAAATAATAATTTTACACTAACTATACATACAACCAAAATTTTACTGGATGTCCTTCTCTTAGATAATTTACTATCCATTTTACCATGATTAGAAACATTATTATTAGTTTCTTTAAATAAAAATTTTAAGAGTAAGCGTTAACATTTTTAACACATCTATTCGAAGGTTTGTATACTGTAAAGTATAATGAATATTACAAATTAATATTACAAAAATTCACCATTTTCTTAATGTTTTATTATTTAACGTTGTTATTAATTCAATGAGCAGAAACACGACACAATTCATTTTGATAAACGTAGAAGCAATTTGTTAAAACTCACCCTTGAACTCGTAAGCCGTTCTAGACTAGACTAGACTAAATTTCCAAAGTGAATATTTAAACAATTAATTTAAGTTATTCTCAGACTCAAATGGAATCTATATTCTATTCCTATTAGGTTTTTCAAGCTCAGAGATACTCTACCTAGCGCTTTCAATAAGATTCCAAATCGCGGATATTTAACCTGTTCTTCTAAACATCATCAAAACACATCGCTATTTTTAAATTCTAACGTGGTATTGGAAGGGAGCATAGTAGATGGAGGAAACAAATAAATCAACCGAAGCTCTGTTATCTTATAAAAATTTCAATGAAAACATTCTATTATGAATCGATTAAAAAAATGTTATCTTTTGTTTCCTAGTAATCGAAATTGTTTATTTTTAATTATTTTATTATTAAAAAATTGCTATTTAGTCTTAGATAAAAAAATTGCTATTTAGTCTTACAAAAAAGTTAGTGTAAACAAAACCAGCCGTATTATCAAATATTATAGATATTGTTTGCGACATTATATTGCTAAAATTTTAATTGAAAAACCCAATAGCATTATATCGTATTTGATACGGTATTAAGTTGTAAATATTTTCAATCGAAGTGAATAGGCCTCCCAAATATCATATACACACACCTAAAACTTACATTGTTATTAAATTTAATAAAAACAATTTTACTATTCAACTTTTATATCTTGTCTATATCTATATTTATTATAGTATAAATTTTATATGATTCACATAATTTTTTTTCATTTCACAAAATTTTTAGTGGTACAGTAGATTCGAGGTACCAACTTAAAAATTTTATATAACACAATGTGTGTATGTATGTATATATTTATACTCTTTTTTTTAATATTGTAAAACATAAATTTAAACCAACTGAAAATATTTATTTTTATATAAAATATAAAAAGTTTTAAATTCAATTTTTATAATAAAACTTCTTAAGCATGTATATGTATCTACTTCTTATTTTTTTCTTTTTTCATAGAATACTTACTTTTCTGCGTCTTTTTCCTCACTTATCAAAACTATATACTTCTTTGTATACATGCTTCAAGTTTGTAGAATAATAGCAGCCCTTTGGTAGACTAAATTTATGTAAAAATTGAGACCGCTCTTCTCTGTTTCGAGTGTAAAATACATCTGTATTTTATTTCAGAACAAATTCACTATATTATTCTTTGAATGATATGATTGTCCCCAATTTTATTCATAAGCTTTTGCACTCTTATTTATAAAGTATTCGCATCAAATTTTGTGGCAGTATTACATTCAATTCACAGACCAAGATGTAGTTTTTAAATCACGATTCTGTTTTTTAGAAAAATAAATCCTAACATTTAGTATGACGTTAACAAATTATATTCAGGCATCTTTTATGAAATTTTTGCTAATGAATTTTTTTTGTGTAAAATTCTGAAACACCCTAGTATAGCGTAAAATTATTTTCATATGAATTTTTTTTTTTTTGTGCCGAAAACACGCATCTATAAAAAAAATGCCCTGTAATTCTGAAACACCCTATATAATACGTAGAAAGTTAATGGATTTTTAATTTTGTGGCCAGCTAGTATTTAATAATGTATAAACAGATATGTGAGATATAAATATACGATTCTACTATTTACTGCGTATATAATAACCACAAATGCCCTCTGGAATAACATGTACTAATTGATCATGGTTAAAGGTACAACATATACGAAATGTTTAAAAAAAATATATATATATCAATGAAAAAAGGTAAAATCATACGAATAATGGATGTACAATACATATTACGTGTAGTTCTGCCGCTATAAAATAACATCATGTTTGAAAAGGGATTAAAATGTACTAGAAAGACGGAAATAAAACCTCGATTACAAGCTGATGAGAAGAGCTTTTATCTACAAAAGTATAAGGTATAGATACTTTTACGAAGTTTTATCACGTATACTTTAATCATGGTGGCAGTACTGAGAAGTCAAATACAAAAGCTAAAAAATGGTACGACTTTTTATTTCAATTTACATTTTAAAACAGAAGATGAATGATTTGTAAAAAGATTAATAAATGGAGAATTTTGCAAATCCAAATTATAATTTTAAAATTAAATTATTATTCAACAAGCTGTGGTTGTAGTTTTGGATACTTCTTTATGGTAAATGAATGACGTTAAGATCTAGTTCATTATTAAAATACATGACGGCATTCAACTGTCTTTCTCCAAAGATTCCACAGATTCTTGAATGAATAACTGAACATCACCCAAAGGTTAAACATGTATGTCAGACCATTGTTATTCGGCTAGAATTTATGAGCCTTTACATCAATAATTTTCTCTTATGTTTTTCTCCATTCTCACCGAGTTGCAATTTTAGGAAAATGTATTATTTAAAATAGCGCCATCGCTAGAAATATATTCACTCAATTCACAATTAAACTTTTAATATGGGTGCATTTGAAAGTTTAATTTGAAACGATTTCAATTCGGTTCGGTTCAAATCTTTTCCCCCATAAAATATTGTTTTATAAAATGTGAGTGTTCATTATCAATATACAGAATAAAATTGTTCAAATATTTAAAAAATGATAATTAATAAATATTTCTGTAAAATTTGCGATCAATTAATTTCTTCTAGATACTTTATCTGCATACATTTTTTTTTGTCATTTATATTTTGTTGTATCGAATGTTTATTATATTATTAACATCAGAAAACATTTTCATAATGGCATACCTCAGGCAATTTTATAAATAATTTTTAATGAGTTTGACTTAACAATATCTGATAATCCTTATGGTAAAATGAAAATGGTAAAAGGTACTGCAATATAATAGCTCTGTATAATAGAATTTAAACCGTTTCGACTATTTGAATACAACCGAATATTTTCTCTGACTGAATATTTTCTCTGACTATATCTTTGCCATTGTCAGATGTTCAGGACAAATGAACAAATTTCTTCAAACGAGTAAGACCTGCTTTTTAAAATATCAATTAACTGTATTGTACCCATATTTGTTAAGCCCAATCAAACGATAAGCATTTTACACTATATTTTGTATTGGTAAAAAATCGAAAAATTGATGAATGGAATTTAGCAATTTCTTTCTTATTGAAATTAGGTAGGGATGAAGTACAGCTGTCTTCTGAAAGGGGTTGCTCTTACTACGTGAAATAGAAGGAAATATTACTGATTTAAAAAACATTCTAAAATTTTTTTAAACATTTTGCATGCTCTTATCAATCAGCAGTATTAGTTATAATTTTGCATTTGCATTTCTTTTTTTGCCAACAAAAAAAAAAATTGTTTAGTTGTTTCTGCATTTTCTAACGCCGCACCATATATTATTCTATCTAAAAAAACGTTATAAAATCTATAAAATCATATTTATATGGCTATACTTTGATTAATAAAGTATGTTTTTTTAACTTCCCAGATAGATATACGGTTGCTTTACAAGCGCGCATACAGCGTTAGTGAAGGCAGCCGCTCTTTTATGAAAGATGTACTTAATCTCTTTATCAGAAAATCAAAAATTTGGATTTCTTAAAATAATTATCGGATACGTTATGTATTACAAAGGCGGTAGTTATGGCACATATCCAATCTATAATGAATTTAATACATTTATTTTTCACGTAGGTATCTAACCTCATTTTCAAATCATTGATTATGATCCTTGTCTTTTCTCGGGAAGTAAAATTATATGATGAAACATTATCATTATTTTTTCACTTAAGGCATTAAAATAATGACATAGATGTTTTTGTCTTTAATAAATATTGTATGATATTCTCTTATGTCTACTACATACATTCAGTAGCGTAGACAGTATTTTTTGAAAAAATTTTTTGTGGTTTATTTATTGTAATAGAATTATTAGCATAATCTGACCACTTTCAATGTCGAATCACATAAAATACACGGTAAGAATGTGTTTCGTGGATGTCACTATGTCAGTATCAGGTGTGAATACCATACTGTATCGGAGTAAACGCCATACTGTATGGGTGTGAGTGCCATACTGAATACTGCACAGAGGGAATAGTAACACTAGCGATAATTATGGTGGACGAGTCAATGCATTATGGACGTTAGGCAATTCAATAGCCCTCTTCTATGTGGATAGCCCTATTCAATGCCGTAATATTAGTTATGCTAACGTAGATACTATGTGTATCTGCCTCTATACCATATCAGCATTGTAATAAATTTTTTTTACTTACGACTCTCATATGGCGAAGACTCTCATAAAAAAATTAAATGTAAATTTATGAAAAAAAGTTTTCTGATCCTGAGTGGATTCCTGGACCTCTCAGGTAAAACACAACTAGACCATACGGCGTATTATGATATCGTAAGTTGTATTGTGACGAAGAAATCGTTGTACAAGGAGTCACTACCATTCCTTCAACAATTTCTCAAACGAGCGATGGATACTAAAAAATTATTTGAATATTTTGCCCCAGATTCTTGACTAAAAAACTATTTGGTACAGCAAAAAGAGTTGTGAGATTAAAGACATTTGGATATAGATAGCATATCTACAGCCCTGCTTACGTTACCTCTTGAAGAAACAAGTGTGAAAACTACGAAATCAAGGAATATATGAAGCTTTTTAATCCCATTTTTCCCTAGAAGATATGTTCTTGTCCTCGAAACGACGAATACGCCATTGGTAGAATTATTTATTTATACTCATATAGTTTACTACTATAATATGATATATATTATTCATTTCAAGTAAAGAGAAATATTAATAATAATAACAATAATGATATTGTATATACGAATGTAATAATTATAACACAAGTGTGACAGCTATACATTTTACCACTTACAAATGTGTTCTAATAATCATAATAATATTTAATAAGAAATGAAGGGTGAGCTTAAACTGAAAATTCAACTTGATATGTTTGTGTAATTTATAATACATATAATAAAGTAAGAAATGTACACAATGTATTTTTATCAAGCTCTACTACTGCTACTTATTCAAGAAAACTTTTATCTAAACATAATTTCAATCATTTTTTAAGAATTTTGAATAATCCAAAATAAATATCACCGATCTTTCTACAATAATCTGATATTTAAGAATATAATAAAAAATCATGCAAATTCTTATTCTAATATTAAATTTCTATTCTCATGACTAATTCTAATAATATATGTCTTTAATCTTGAAATAATGCCATTCGTCATCTTTTATTATTATTTCAATATATTAATCGATTAATAATTGCTATTATTAATAAAAACTTAATTTTAATCCAGATTATTTATACGTTTAGTAAAGTTAAGTTTTCGATTAAAAACAGAAATTTTTTTGGGTTTTTGTATATATTTTTTACCCCCGACTTAAACTGGTGCTATGAGTTGAACATTTTAATGTACCTGTGTGTCTGTCTGTGACATCGTAGCTCCTAAAAGCACCAACCAATTATTTTCTTGAAAGGTAATTTGATCGAGCGTGTTCTTACTTATGTTTCAAGTGTAAATATAGGATTTCGTACCCAATAACAACTAGAAAATAGTGCAAATCGATCAGATCTAATTTTATGCCGGCGATTTTTAAAAATTTTTAATTTAATGTTCTTTAAATTCATGTTCTTATGAAAATCAGATTTTCAAAACACAATTTAGGTCGCGTATTACAGTTTTAAGTAATTTCCTGTTCAGTAAGTTATTAGATAAATGTATATTATTTGCCAAAAAGGTCAAACAATTTATAGGATATTCCACCTGTTTCCCCAGCTTTTAATATCGATTAAGAGGAAAATGGATCATCAATACAGATAATCGATGTAAATGTCTTATTCTCTCAAAGAATAACAGCAGTTAGTAGACCTTAAGAAGAAATCTTACAAAATTAGAATACCTACAATACTTTGTGAATAGTTATGGTGGAAGTGCAAATAAATGCACAGTATATGATACATACTTATATCATTTCTAATTTAATTGCGTTTCCACCATTTCCTTACCATATTTAAAATAATACTAGCGGCCCCGACGGACGTTGTCCCGTAAAAACGTAACTCCAATTCCTGAATACCTATACTACGTTTAGCCTGTCCGCTAAACCCATCCCGCTAAACCCCAATTTAACTCCTATTTATTGGACTGGCCTGACCTTCGACCTTTGGCCTGACCTTTGATAGGTAGAGCTCGCTGCGCTCGCATATGGCTCTAATAAATGCCTATTGACAATACCTGAATACTATTAAAAATACATAGTACACATAGTATACATAATATGATATGATTTATATGCGCTCCCACCATTTAATGAAATTTCATTTTTTTGGTACGGAGCCCTCAAAAACAGTTGTAGTGGACCGAATGGTAAATCTAAACCATTCACCAATCCCCTTGAACTCACACAAAAAATTTCATCGAAATCGGTCCAGCCGTCTAGGAGGAGTTCAGTCACATACACACACACACAAGAAATATATATATTAAGATATTTACTCAATATCTTAGCTAAAATAAAGTGTCAAATAGTGAACAAAACCGTACGAAACTGATATTTTTAGAAATCAGTAAGTGTTTTTGAAAAAATTTTTGAGCTTTCAATCATTTAAAATTCAAGATTTTCTCCTTGGAAACAGAATTTTAATCTTGCTCAGATATTTATTTGTTTATTCTATTATGAACTTGAAACACAACTGTATGTATACAATAAAATGTACGTATATAGAAAAGTAAAACGTCAAAATGTTACTAATAAAACATAACATTTTATTGGAAATGTCACACATATCAGACTCTGAAACAGGTGTCTGTTACCTAACAAACTGTTGCATGCACACATCATACAAACATACATATAAACTAGACCGTGAGCTCATTATGAAGTGAAATTTCTATGATTATTTTGTCTGTGATTTATTGAATTGATCAAAGTATATTTATTTATGTATATTTATATGTTTACAAACGCAAACTAACTATTCGATTTTGGAATGCAGAAGGTCTACGAAATGTTTTTGATGAAGGCATTGAATTAGATTCGGTGGACATATGGTGTATTTGTGAAACTTGGGCAGTAAGTGAAGAGATTATCTTACCTGAAGCGTTTTCGAAATACAAAATAATTTATTCGGGTGCAGTAAAACAAAAAAGTAAAGGTCGTGCAAGTGGTGGCTTGGCGATTCTGTTAAAGGAATTGTTTTGTTATTCTCGATAAAACGGAATGGTGGTTAATTTTGAAGATCTCTCTTACTAAATTTGAATTTGTTTTATGTATTGTATATTTTAAGCCGTCTTCTGATCTCTCTCATCGATTTCATACCAAGTGGTATTAACTTGGAGAGTATTGTAAAACTTTTTTCAATAATGGATATGTGTACATTAAAAAGATTTTTCTATTTTATCAAGACTATTATGTGTACCAGATCCTTTATTCTTAATGAGTAATTTAAATTATAACAGTCTTTGCTTAAAAAATGGTCAAATTTTTAGTATTAATTTTGTATTTTGTCATTTATGAATTCTTATTTTCAGTTTTTTCATTTTTTATCGTTTATTTTTTGTAAAATAACTTATGTGGATTCTATTTATTTTAATGATCACTTATTGTACTAATCTTATTTGTAATGATGCGTAAAGCTTATTTGTAATATTTTTTGTTTTTTTTTTGACAAATCACGAACTCTTTTGTACAAGTTTTATAAACTTAAACAAAATAAATAAATAATAATAATAATAATATTTATTTATGAAAAAAAATGAGATTTTAATTGTAAATCGTATATCGAATTTATGGAAACGTAGTTTTTCGTTTATCTAATTTTCGGACAATATTTCTGCTGTTGTTGTATACATACTAACAAGCTTGTTATCATAGGCAGATGTGGAAACCTGGTAGTCTAAATTGGAACTACTGAAAACGGTTCCTTTTCATGTTTTAATTAGTAATAATTATACAGTTGGCTTTACTTGAATTTGAATATTTTTATTGGCCTTCAAAAATTATAATTACAAGTTTTTGCCATCTGGTAATCTAGATTGGAATTACTGAAAAGGGTCCAGTTCTTATTTTAATTAGTACAAATTATGTTCGCCAGTTGCCGGAGCTGCAGCTCTCATTTACCAATAAAATAGTAATTGATAAAGAAAATTGAATATAGTTTCCATAGAATTATTAAAAAGAGCCGTCGAAATAAATCATAGAAAGTTCGCTACAATATGGGCTCAAGGTCTATGCATACATACACACATGAACAGTTAAGGAAGGGTACATGTTAGATAGCGGTAGATACACATTGCCTTGGTTGGTGCTTGTTAGTACTTACATTAACTACTAACTTAGAAACGATATGACAACACGAATTCTAACTTATTTTCGTCTTTTATTTCAATATGTTCAAAACTAAGGTGAGGTAATATATACTTACTTCTTGCGCGTTTTCAATTATATTTTGTTTAAACTATAAAATATTGTCAGTGGTGAAATTAAAAAGTGTATTTTTTAGTCATAAATTATTTTAAAATATTTATTTTAAGAGAAAACAAATAACTAAAATCAAAACTAAATCATCATGTATTTCGAAATTCGGATGTATCGTAAACAAATGTACGATTTTCTAGATATGTTATCAGCCACTGATCATATTCTAAAAGGGAGTTCTGGGCAGCTGATAGGTTAAGAAATTTAATACCTTACATATTTAAATCAAACGTTAAATCAAGGCTTAGAAAAAAATTGAAATAAAATGATGTTTTTGATTTCAATAGAAATCACTTTCTAAAACTCCCTTGATTTAAAAATTATAAAACTCTTACTAATATCTACAAATTACTTGCATTTCAAGATATGATATTTTGAGAGTTCTTCAAATTATGAATTTGAGTTTTTTGATGCTTTTATTTTGAGAACTATAAATCGTTGCCGTTTTAAACAACATCAGAATTTTCGAATCGAATTTTTAGGATTTTCTTAAGGGATGCGTACTCCTTGAAAAGATGGAAAAATAAAGGGAAAATGAAATTATTCTTGGTTTTATAAGAAATATCTG
The DNA here is from genome assembly GCF_905475395.1 of Chrysoperla carnea. Taxonomy (NCBI): domain Eukaryota; kingdom Metazoa; phylum Arthropoda; class Insecta; order Neuroptera; family Chrysopidae; genus Chrysoperla; species Chrysoperla carnea. Next base: position 58,422,807 of record NC_058339.1, read on the forward strand.
GGGCTATTTTAGTCCAAAAATTTCAAAAATCAAGCTCATATCAACTTTTTTTAAGATATTGGTGAGATTCACAATGCTTCGGATTCTCAAAATAAGAGAGCACTGTTTTTAAATATTATTTTTATACAGCTACGGTGGAGAATTCAAGAAATTAATAACAATTTATTATAATTCATATAAATATTCCAAAGTATACAGGGCTGTTCATCAAAAATTTATCACAATAAAACTAAAATTTTGAAAAATAAATAGAATAGAAAAGGGGAAGATTAAACCATGGAAATTTCCGATAGTCAACTTTGTTTTGTACTCAGATAAACATGCAAATTACAAAACCAAACTATTCAGTAAAATAAAAAAAATTCTTAAATAAATAGCATTTTTCTGAGAAAAAAACATTGAAAAACAATAATCTTGATTTATCTATATTTAAGTTATTGAAAATTGAAAGTTGCGACCCTTAATGGATAATGTATACATTTTTAAAAAGTTAGTATTTAAAAATTTAAAGAAACTTGGCACACTGTACACATTCTTATAGTATATCACTATTATCTAAAAAGAACATCCTTTCTCGTTATTTTCTCCACTATCGTCATTTTTATAACATCTTTTCATTATTTTATTATTAATTTTTAGTTGTTTGTGGTATGTATTCCTTTTGTTATTTTGCACCTTTCCGTACCGTTAAGACCATAAAACGATGTATTTTATGAAATTGTTAAATTAATTTTCTTCGTTTTATTATTTTTATTTAAAAATATTTTATGATCTAATGACAAATATCGTTGTTTAATATTTAATATCGTTTTCTACATTCATTTTATGTTTAAAAAAAACACTGTGTATGAAAATCGGGAGATATGTTAAGGGTACAGTAGTAGTAGCTGCACTCTTATTTTGTATAGAGATCATTGACTTTATAGTTTTATATAGACAGCATCGCCTATCTTTCCGTTTAGTGAGAAACGTGCCAACATCAGAGGTAATTTCTTAGGTCAGCTAGGGATATTTATTTAAAAAAACATTTATCAAAAGAATATAGGGGAATTTATCAAAAAAATATGCATCGAATATAGGTACATTTATCAAAAACACATACATTGAATGTAAAATTTTCATATCACAAAATGTTTTACATTAAACATCAAGATTTCACTAAACTTTTTCGCTTTTTGAATAAGAAAAAAAAAATTGCGTATCATTTTACATTTTTTCTTACGAATCTACAATGGTTGAACCTGAGCGATTACCTCAGATGGTGGCACGCTTAAAATCGTTTGACACTAAGTCTATATAACTCTAACGTCAATGATAGAGATAATAACTCACTTTTGATTGTTTAATTAAAACTATACAATGCATTATAGAAAATTAATAATTTGTTGGTTATAAATTTCATAATAAATTTCAGTCAAATTTTATGTTTCGATTCAAGTATTTTATAGTTTTACGTAAAGAGGGGCATATAAAAGAATCAAACTTTGGTGAAAATTTTACTTTTACTACATGTTTTTATTTAATTAAATGTAAAATTAATTGCTATGATTATCACCATATCTGCAAATATCTAAGAATAACTTTTTACATGTACTTGACTTGAATTGTATGCTGGACAAAATATGGTTTTCTAATTTGTTGATTTTCCTAGAATAACAAAATAACATTCGTCAATTAAAAGATTAAGGGTACTATAAAAATGTCGTCGTGGAAAGATCGTCTCACCATGAATTTTCTCATGTAACAAGTTGACTAAATGGACATAAAGAACAAATATACAAAGGCGCAATGATGAAGTAATGAGGTTTTTAGGAGTGGATCTGCGGACTTTCATCATTGATCTAAGCACAAAAAAGGACGACAATTTTATATTAAATCAAATGTTCGTTTTCTTTCTCTTTTAGTTTTCTAGATATTTAGAAATTGTTTTCAATTGTATTTTTTAATAGAAAAATGTACATTCTATATGATAAAACAAAAATTAAATTTTAATTTTTGATATTTAACGGAAGAGTAAAATTTTCTTTGTATATAAAAATCTTATGTCATGATGTTCGCTCACGCTAATATCCGAAACCACTCAACCTATTTCAATGAAATTTTGTAAATATGTGTTATTGGTTCAATTTATGTGATTAGTGATCGTCAATTTTTCATTGGGGAATCGAATTGAAAAGGGCTGAATACACTTCTTAGTTTTTATATTTTCTATAGATGGCGTTTGAAGTTATTCAATTTTCTCAAACAAATTTTTATTTTTATTTTGTGTGACTTATCAATAGATGGCGCTGTGTTTCAATTTCAAATATATTATTCAGTTTAGCACGTATTAATAGATTATTATTACATTAATTGATTGTATAATAACTGAGCCATATCAACGTATGCCAGGGTCAGATAGTTATATAAAGATTAAATAAAACAAAAAATAGCGGAATCCTAATGCAGACCTGAAATTAACTGTAATTTTTGTTTAATATGTTCTTATTTAACATTTCTTGTAGTATGACAAAGTTTTAAGCCATTGAAAAATTTAATTTAATTTTATTGTTAAGTAAATGCACGTTATGTTTCCCCCTTTTTTTTATTTGTTTTTCTCGTGTTTATTCTCGTCCCATTCCTGTAACTGATACTTTATAGTCGTATATGTTGGTGGGCTATTAAAAGCTTCTAGATGTCAATAAATCATTTTATTTTAATAATGAATCAATTAGAGTAATAGTCTTGTAAGTGTATTTTTATGTCTTTCAAAGTTTTTGAAGAAAATAAATATTTCTTATTTAAAGGATATAAAAAAATTATTACTCTTGCGTTGCTTAATTTGTTCACTCAGGCTTAATAAAACAAAACTTGTTCCAATTTTAATTTTAATTTTAACAAAAGCCAGTTAGATTTTAAATCGGACTTAATATAAATCCATAGATAAGAATTGACAAAATAATAAGTTTCAGAGCCCATAAAAAATGTTTTCTTTCAATTATTTAATGTATTTTTTTTAAATTCCAAGTAATCAATATAATAGATTAGCACTGAAGTGTGCGAGGTCACCACCATAATATTTACTAGGACTTTTCAAGGAACTTTTAGCCAAAGAAATTGAGTATTCATCATGTTAGTATAATAGCTACAGCCAACCGTAAACTTACGATCCGGATGCCATATAAACGTCCGGATCAAAAATTTAATTGTATTGGCTGAATTCTCACTTCAAAAACTCCAATATAAAATAATTTATTTCTTCAAATTTTTATAAAGCCAAATAGCCTATTCACTAGTAAAATTTAATTATTTATTACCTATCGTTTTCAGAAAAAAAAAATTATTTAAAAAAATTATAATTCCGTTAAGTTCAATGTAAAGATGTTAAAGATAATATAAAATAGTCTTTTAAACTTTCTTCTTAACTTCGAAACTTTTCGGCTTATGATTTTTGTTCCCTTGCTTACTAATCATAAACATGTCTAAAATTACCAAAACAATATAATGTGAGAAAATTTTATAACATTTCAAAACAAAATTATTTTTGTTACATAGAAATTGCATGTATTGAATAATACATGTATCGCTAACAGTATTTATTTATATCTGCTCATAATTCATGTCTGTCCGCTGTATTTGTGCGATAAAAGACTAAAAGCTAATAATGCAATGCATGAAAACAAAAATTTTCCAATTAAAACTTGAATATCATTAATCAATTTGTAAACTACAATCCAAATCAGAACATATAAAACTAATAATGAATTTGGAAAAAAACGTAATCTTTCACAAATGTTTCCGTTCAGGTATAATTTATGTATTGTATGTATGGTTCCGTTCAGGTATACCAATTAGCATTTTATTAATTGCGTTTTTTTATTTTTTTGCTTTAGAATAGAATTTGCAAATTTACGAATGAAGTATGATCATTTTATACTTTTTTATACTTACAGAATGTTTCGTTAATCTTCCTCCTACAGAATTTTAGTGCTATTAGCTTGATCAATTTTACAGATTATATTGAACAACAGTAATTCAAAAACCATTTTTCTTGAAATAAAGATTTTGGCCATGAAAAAACCATTTTTTTCATATTTATTTCTAGCTTTACTCATCCAAGTACATGTCTACATTTTTCCCATAAAATTGAATCAAAACTGACTTTGAAATGTGTAAAAAAAATAATTTTAAAATAATTTAATACAATATTGTTTTTCCATTATTCCAACAAGGATAAAGTTGTTTATTTGAACATTAAACAGTTTAAAGGGGTAAGCTTTTTTGTGCAAAAAGTAGAAAATAATTTCTATGAGTCTCTCATACATGTCTATTTGTAAAAGCTTGAGGCGCTCCAAATTTACTTGATATTTTATATTGAATGCCTCCAGTTTCTACAAACAGTTACACGTATGAGTAACTCTTGTCGTTAAAAAAATATTCAATTAAAGGAATTCAATACTATTGTATCAAATATTAATAAATTGAAGATTTATTTTATATTTAGAATTTAAGGATTCATAAAATTTTATGTCGTCATTGATTTCTAACTGTGATACATATAGTATATACAAATTATTAGTCGCGTGTGTATTTATTTTTACAACATATTTTATTTACCGTATAAATCTTAAAATTGTGTAGAGTAGCTTGACCGTACCGGACATAACACATACCTACCCAATAGAGAGTATCTCAACGTATAAAGATATATATACCGGGGATCTTAAAACAACATGTATTTACAATAATTTTTCAAATAGAAGCTTTTTGTTTAGATGTTTTGGTTTCTATTATTATTCCCAACTGTAAAATTAATTGTTAAATTTTTTTGTTTGTCCAGTTAGTTTTTTTGTTTGGAGCAACCTTTAAAAGGAAGCTTAGGACGATATACATTTTTACATAATAGAGTTTTCTACAGTCGAGATATCTTAGTCGAGCTTTTAATATAAATCAGATATATCGTTTCATCTACGGCATGACTACATCGTAAAACTTGTACAGATAGATAAAGATTGATTTATTTGTCACTTTCCACCAAATTTCGCCCACACTCATAAAACTCAGAACTCAGAATCAGAGAAACTTATTTTTCCCGTGCATCTTCCGCATCACTAGTGTTAGCCTAGAAACTTTGCTTTTGAAATGATAAATCGGGAAAGGGTAGCATTAGCTATGTTCAAATTGATGATAATTGAGAATATGTAGCAATAAAATAATAACAAGAATAATTTTGCAACATCTGGTTTAATACATCGAAAAGTACCAATATATAGAATCGTCGAATATACGAATATATACACAATTCAACAAACTAGAAATAAAATAAATAGGCACATATATAAATCTAATAATTTACAACGTACTTTTCCGCGGAAAAAAACTTGCTCCATGCCATAATTCAACATCGAGAGAGTATCCCCAGACTAGTCAACTCTGAGCAGACACATACATACCATACGAACAGTATAATAATATATACAATTCAGTATTATTAAACTCCCTCTGCATTGGTCGTATTATGGGGTCGGTCATAAAGCAATCCTCGGTGTCGCGGCGCGGTTTCTATTCCACCGCCTTTTAAACAACACATAACTATTATTCTACACCAAAACAACATACTATTTATACATGTATGGTAGGGTTGACCAATAAATAAACTCTTTATATGTAACATACAGTTTTAATATCACTGCCTCCTCAATAGAAGCTTTGGTCGGTGGAAAAAAAACTTAATATTGTATAGTATTGGTAATTGGTTGGCATTATTTTTATTTTTTAAAGTTGTTTCATTGTTTAGTAATAATTGTAATGTGATATTCGATAATATATTCCCTCATAAAATTAAATAATGGAGTATTTATTTTAATTTTGGATTTTTATATTTAATGTGATATTTTGCTGATTGTTTTTTATTCGCTAAATCCCCATCCCTATCCCTATCCCTATCTATAAATATATAGGAGACTTTCTATAGACCTATATAGATAGATAGTCACTCATCACGATATCTCTGGAACTATAAGACCTAGAGACTTGAAATTTGGCAGGAATATTCCTTTTGCCAAGTAGAGGTCAGCTAAGAACGGATTTTACGAAATTCCACCCACAAGGGGGGTTGCGGGGGTGTTCATGAATAAAAAATTCATATTTTTAAATTATGGCTTTTAATAGTTCAAAACTTGGTCAGAATGTTTAGAAATTTTTTTTAACCTTCGGAGGGTAGAAAGGTGTAGCGAGAAAGTGGGAAGGAAATATCGAATATTTACAAATATACCTAAGTGGGGTATCAAATAAAAGAGCATGACGTGTACATTACAAAAATGTTATCCAACGCGAGGAAATGTGGGGGGAGGGGTGCAAGTGGGGATGTTGCCCAGCAAAGCGGGTATATTTTACGCCACGCAAAGCGGGCGGGTAACAGCTAGTATATTATAAATGTGAAAATAAGCATGTTTGTTTGTTTGTTTGTTTGTAACGCTTTCACGCTCAAACTAGCGAATAGTTTTTAATGAAACTGTACAGCAATAAAGCTAATGCATCATGATAACATATGAACTATAATTAATAAAAAAATAATTTTTTTTTAATTAAAAAAATAAAATTTTTAATTTAACTTGACATTTAAAATTTTTTAAATTTTTACAGAAATCTTTAATTTATGGTTCAAAATGATGATTATAGACGGAGCCGATCTATGATCATCATTATGAACAATAAATTAAAGAATTCTGTAAAAATTTTAAATAGTAAATGGCAAACTAATCTTGGTCAACTTTTCTGATATATGCAATGAAGTATGACTATTTTACATTTATCAAAGTTGAAAATTGTGTATATCAAGAGGGGGTGCAGGCTATAAAGCGGTGGCTTTTACTTTTAAGCCCAGTGAAGCGGGCGGATATCAATCTAGTAAAATAATATATAAGGCAGGTCCCAACCGAAACTCATCTAATGTTTGAACTACTTCAAAAACCATTTCTAGATTACTCCGACCATTTTCGTTCACTTTTAATTCAAAATATTTGAAACTTTTTTCTCAAATTAGAACTCGACTTACATATCAATTCAAAACTGACAGTGCTTGAAAAAAGCAATAGCTTAGTTACTTTTTGGTACTTGCTTGATTCTGAAATATAAACAAAACCAGACGCTATGCATCAATTTTTTGTAGTTTTTTTATTCTTTATTTTTCGTATAATTGGCGATCAGATCCAATTTACAAATACAAAAATAACTCTTAAATTGTTATATTTCAAAGTAATCGTAAATGGGAGGCCTGATGAATACTGGAGTAGGCCAGAAAGGCATTTTAAAAGGAACCCAAAAATGAATGTAAGGTACCTAAATTATGTAGTGCTTTTGTACATATTTTCATATCTACCAAAAAAAAGGAATAGGATTTATTAGCATTTTAAGTTTCATACATGAAAACAGAACCTTTTTGGCCAAAACTAAAAGAAAATTATGAGCATTAATTTCTCAGGAATTGTTTTCCCTTATCGTTTACAAATTTCTATATTTAAACAATAACAGCCTGTATCTCGAAAATGATACATTATGGTACGTACCGACATTTTTGGAATTAAAATGTTGGTGTTGATAGCCGCTAATAGTTTGTTGGTATGTTTATGACAAAGTCTACGTAATCATATGTTCGTTACAAAAAAAATAATTAATTTAAATATTTCTAACGTGGTAGTAATTGCCAAAAATATCGAATTGTCTAATGTGGTGGAAAACAAAAACTGACGATATTTGAACAGGAAAAAATAAGCTATAAAGGCTAAATTATGAATTATCTGTGTTAATAATGGTGGAAAAATCAAAGTGAGTTTGGGTTACAATTCAAAAAGGATACGCTTACAAATTTTTTGTTTGATTTTTGGTCATCCATTTCATCATCTGGGAAGAAAAAAAAAACATTGAATATGTTATATACTGACATAAAATAACGTTTTCACAATCATATAAATTTAATATACCTATTTTATAGTCAATTCAATACCCTATCTTTTATTAAATTTTTTTTTAGGTCCTAAATTTTGTATCTAAATATGTTCAAGGGAAACTGAAATATATCATGTAGTATTGCTTATATCCTATGTTTATAGGTATAAACGAATAAATGTATGTGGCAGTCCGAAGGCCCACGTCTTAGAAACTTACTGACTACATCACCGATGAGACTTTGTATAATTTTTATGACCTGATGGTCAACTTTTCGTAGGTTTCAAATTGAAAGATTTTCGTTTTTGTTATTCGTATTGGGAATTCGTTGAGTATGTACTTTATCTAACGCTCAAAAAAATGCTCCGAGAGAACGTCCAGTTACCGAGACATTTATAATGCCCCAAGTAATCAAACTGGATATAATATAAAACACTTTTACAAAGTATCAACAGTTGTATAATCAGTAAAATATTTAGGTGTAGGCCTGCGGATTATGGTATACACAATTCAATTCTTCTACTAAAAAGCTTTTAGTGCAATTTTTTTGGATATTGCATTGGTTCATAAAAAATTCTGTTTGCTATTACTATTATTAACCTTCGGGAAAAAATTTGGTAGTTTTACAATTTAAGGATAGTAAGTATAAAGAAGTATGTATATTTTTGATATTGAGATCGAGAGATTTTAACATTCAACTCTACAGATTCCTACAAATCTTTATTTTTAAATTATATCGTCTGATATTCAGTGTAGATGCATGTTGTGAAATTTTTTGACATTCAACAAAGCTTTGGTACCTCAAAAATTTCAACTTTCACAATCGGATGTCCGACAACCGTTTTGTCAAGGGTAATAAGTGATTTCTTGCATTTTTTTACCTTCTTACATAATACGAACATGCATAAATAATTATGAAGCCTAGAGCGCAATTTAAGATTTGGCCAATTTAAAAAGATTGTGTCCCCTTTTTGGCCCTCTTGTATTAAATGGAATACATTTAATATTAGGGGAACAATTCGATAAGAAATAAGTGAGAAATATTTTGAACATATTCGTTGTCGAAGTTAATTTAGACAAATAGATATGAAAGAAATTACAGTCAGCAGACTTTTATAAACCTAGCAATTTAGAATAATAGAAAATACTAATATTATTATTAATAATAATAAAATACCTTATATAGAAGAAAACACAGTGAAAATATAAGATACTGTGGACTCAAGTTGTCAAGTAAGTCTTTTGCTTTTTGCGCTGTGTGCTCATTTTGTTAGTAGGTACGATAATAATACTCGTTTTTATTGCATGCATATATGTCGTATATATATGTCTCTATACTATATGTTACTACTTTGTCTTCTTATTGAAAATGCTTTATATTTTGCGATATGTTGTTGTCTTTATTCATCGTTCACGTTGGTTGGTTCTGTTTCCATGTAATCGGAGTCACGTCTTTAACGAGATGATTTATTGTGTAGAAGGATATTGTAATTCACTCAATATACTAATTATTTAATGTAAAAGTGATATAATAGGTTTTATATTTCATTAAATATAATAAATACACTTCAAAAAGTCAGGCAAAAAATGTATATAAATAAAAACCAATATAAAATTATTTGTAATGTAGCGGACACATCTTTCCGTTGACTCGTACCAAAGCTTTGTTGAATGTCAAAAAATTTCACAATTTCACGCTTTGTTGAATGTCAAAAAATTTCACAATTTCACGATTTCTTCCACGAATTGTCATTCCGGATGAAGACATCTCCGATGTTTGGAATGCCGTCCATGGTCTAGGTCATCCATCAGTGAAGTCAACTATTCAAAATGTATGCAAATATTTCTTTTCTCCAAAATTAAATTCAAAAATTAAAAATTTGACCCGGTCTTGTCGGATCTGTCAGTTAAATAAAATCACGCGCCACACCAAAAGTCAATTCATGCCGATAAAAGAACCAGATACCAAATTTTCCTATTTACATTTGGATCTTGTGGGACCTCTTCCTTCCAGTGAGGGTTATCGATATATCCTCACTGTTGTCGATCGTTTTTCGCGTTGGGTTGAGGCGATTCCACTCAAAAATGCTACATCGGAAGAAATTATTGATACCTTGATCGCATCCTGGTTCTCGCGTTATGGTCTGCCTATGCGTATCACCACTGATCAAGGCTCACAATTTCGATCTCGTATGTGGAATGATTTTTTGTCAAGTCTGGGAATTAAGCACATTTCGTCGACTGCTTATCACCCAATCAGCAACGGGATTGTCGAACGTTTCATTCGGACTGTCAAGACATCCCTTGCTTGCTGCAAAAAAAATAATAACTGGCACAAAATTCTTCCATGGGTTATGTTAAATTTACACTCCTCGGTAAGGGAGGATATTGGTTTTTCATCTGCTGAGATTTTGTATGGAACAGAAATTCGACTTCCATATAATTTCTTTGGAGATGTGACTGATATACATCGTTCTGTTTTTGAATCCACAAAAGAATTGAAAAACAGAATGGTCAACGCTAAATTCTTTTTCACTAAACGGTTCGTAAACAAAAATGTTTATTTACCAAAAGATTTGGCCAAAACAAAAAAGGTTTATATTCGAGAAGATTGTGTCAAACCTCCTTTAACTTGTAATTATAGAGGACCTTACTCTATAATACAAAAATTTTCAAAATATTTTGTTGTTGACGTCAACAACAAACCAACTTCTATTAGTATAGATCGACTCAAACCAGCATACTATTTGGATAGTTAATTTCATTTATTATTATTTATTTATTTTTGTTAAATATTGTAGTGGAAAATAATATATTGTTTCAAAATTTTGTGATATTTCTTTTAAATATCAATCATTTTTTAATTCAAAACAATATATTATTTTTCATTTTCTTTAATTGTTCAATTTTTCATTTTATCATTAATTTTTTTTTCCCCTGGCCAAAAACAATAATTATCAATAATTACATTTTCTTTTCTTATTCACCTAAGTTAAAATGTGTCTATTTTCTTCCAAATTAGATTAAAAAATTTTTTTCCAATTCTAAAATTGTTTTTGGTCCGTTTTTTTTTTTTTAATGCAGATTTTTTTTGTTTTTTCAAAGTTATCTCACTATGTTTAGATTTTTTTCTTTTTTTGGGGGGGAGTAGATGTAGCGGACACATCTTTCCGTTGACTATTAATTATTCAATTATAATTAATAGACGAGGAAGGCTGTGACGATGCATTTACCATAACGACATAAATTGTGTAAACATGATTCGATTAATAAATTCTTAACTTTGAGTTTGATTTATTATTTCTTGCGCGTCTTTCAGCAGAAGGTTCAAGTGAAGTCTTCATAGTAACAAGTATTTTTATAGAAAACCTTTCTTGTTTTAGATACAGTATTTATTTTAATTTTTTTTTTTTGGCTCTGATAAAATATGAAAATTATAATCGAACTTCGTCTTTATTAATGAATGAATAATGAGTGGATCTAAGATTGGCTTTGCCATTTAGCAAGTCAACACATGGTCTTCTGCCCATTATCCCCTGAATAAAATTACTTTATAGGACCCAATTAAGAGTTCTTTTTCTAGAAAGTGAAATACTTTGTTAAATATCCGTGTTTTTCAACTAATAGTTAAGTCAGATATCATCGCTGTCCCATTTTTCGAGTATTTTACTCTTAACTTCATCCATCTTCATGTAATCACTATCTTAACATAAATAAATTTTGAAAATTGCGTTTTGTGCCAATACCCATTTATAAGTCGCATCGACCCAAAAAAAGTTTTTCGATCAATTATTGTCATTGTATCCTTAATAATTTATGTCACACTTTTAGCATTAGGATATTGTCAGTATTAAAACATTATTTACAAAATCGATCGAATTTTCTTGACAAGATGTTATTGTTGTATTTTAAATGCAAAAACCTTGAAAATTAAGAAAATTTAATTTTTTTGTCTAGTTCAAGTTAGAAAATTAGTTTTCAATCCAGAAAATCTGAACAAATCTTCTCAAAAGACAGAGAAAGTGAAGAAAATTCCACAAGAAAATTTTTATTACCCAGAAAATAGTGGCTAAAATATATGTTTTCGTGAATAAAATACACTTAATCAATAAAAAGATAAATAATCATTATATGAAAAAAATAAAATAAAACTGCTTCATGTTTGTTTAGTTTTCTGCATGTAATTTTAAGATCATCAATTTTGATAGCTTGTGATACATTTTGAGATGGTAGGTGAGATTTCAAGGTAATGAATGCATTTTTAATTAATGCGAATTAATTACTTTGCAATTCTGAGCGATTCATTTAAAATCAAACTAAGGTTTTAAGAAAAATCTCACTCGAAAGAATCTAACAAACTTAATACATTTATTATTCCAGTACAAAGAAAGTAAATTAAAAAAATCATCGCAGAATTAAAAAAACACTTTCGTTTTAATAAATCGATAAAAAAATATTTAATAGATTTGTTAGTAGAAAAGTGAATGTTGTTTGAAGGAATTAAATTTAAAAAACTAGTTAAAGGAAGTGTTACAATTCAATAAAATTTAATGACTTTTTATCTGATCTACGTTTTATATAAACTAATTTATACAGTAGTTACTGGAAAATATACTAAAAAGAGATAAAAAGATCGTGCACATCCATTGGCTAAACGAGAATGATTGACTAAAAATATAGTATAACATGTCTAGTAGAAATGTTTATAGGGGGTCAATATGCACGAGACTTTCCCGAAACCAAAATATATTAAATCAATGCAAAACAGGATGATTCTATTACCGAATGTATCTAGTTTCAATACAAGTATTAACCAAAGTAAATTGAAAAAATTTACTAGCATCATCTGGTCGACTTGGGAATTTATCGAACTTATTTTTATCGAGACACATTTCGTCTCGTCTCATTATGTCTTAAGTCAAATTTTTACGGTTTAACTTCGAATAAATTCAATTTTTCGATAATATAGTATGCTTTTTACACTCCTTTATCTCCTTCGGTTGCCTTAAACCTAGAATAAATCTTTGAAGACAGTTTTTAACTACTTTCGATTAACGCATTATATATTATGAAATATTTTACAATTCTTGTGAAAATGCAATATTGTGAAATCTGTAAATGGAAGTAAATGGAAGCTTTGGTAAACTATTATGTGTCCATAGTATTCAAAGTTTAGAAACAATGCTATGTCTGAATTATGGGCTCAAATAATTAAAATGAGTAAAGCTTTTATATTGTAGCCAGTTTGATCTGCTTTCCTTTTAATTATAACATTCAATTATCGTTTATAATAAACCTTAAGTTATCTTAGGGCGGGCATCATTCATTTCATCTGATTTGAAATCAGTTTGATCTGAATGAAAGTATCTATTAAGGGATAGAGGTCTTTGCATTCCTTCTCTTCACGGCAATATTTACAAACATAATTTCCTGTTAATTATTTCCTTGTGTTAATTTAGTCTGCATGTGTGTTTTGCAACTGAAATGTCAGGAGGTATCGTCAGTTAGTTTATCCTGATTGTAACTACTCTTAAGTTATTTTCCTTGACTTTTACGATCGGACTTATGGGTTACATATCTTTTTCGTTGGTCAGAAAAATTTTTACAACTCTCTACTAAATTTTACAGGATATTTAAGAATTATTTTGCAGCATTTTTACTGCAAAATAATGCAAATTCACAATACCATAAATTATTTATTTTATTTTCAAGTTTTGCTGCTGGAGGACCTTTGAACGATACTGAATGATGTCATACACTACATTTGAAAAAATTAATCATCGAGACCATCGATTCATTTTTACAAAAACCTTATTTATGATTGGTAAATTTTCATACAGTGAATATTATAGTGTCCTCTCTGTATTTATATAATGTTGGCACAAAGTCATTGGCCCAGTTTTTTTATATCGAATAAAAACGTTATTTATAGTGTCGTTTACTAACATTGACGTCATATCATCTCCTCAACTAAGACATTTTCGCCTGACATCCACTACCATTCCACTACATATCTAGTACCCTTCTTTATATATTTATCTATGTGTATATCCCTGTCATGGTATATCTTCTGCTAATCATCATAGTTTTCAATATTACATAAAATTGCCATTCAAATTCTATGTAAAGGGTTTTCCATTAAAAATAATAAAACTGTTTTATTAAACAACTTGAGTTCATAAAATTTCTCTTTTTTTTTTTAAGTAAACAGTATTCTCGATTGATGCAGTCCGATATCATTGATTTCATTGGTTGTGTATAATTTTAAAGTAACTTGATTTTGACGAACTTGGCGTATTGTTTGTATACTTCATGACCAAATTGAATAAACATTGCTTACCAAACAATACAACCTTGTTAACTTTAACTAAACGCTCATTTTTATAAAAAAAGTGATTATGCGTTGTTAAACATTGCGAATAATATGGCATAATAAATATCCCAATATTAGATAAACTGTACTACCCAGTCAAAAAATAATTGCAATCACGTAACTACAAAACAAAATATTCTGATAACTCATCCTCTACTTTAAAGTTCGATCATACTTAGTGAAAAACCCTCTACTTTCGCACATGATAAAATAAATAATATTTTCATGAGTGTCATGAATGTGTAATCAAAATGTTCTTATATAATAAAATAATTGATTTCTTTTAAAATATTAAACATGTTCTCACTCCTAATGCTATTAATAATTTATATTTTCAAGTATCTTTTGTGTGAGAGATTTTTACAGATGAAAAATAAATCTGAAAAGTGCCATTTGGGCTTAGGAGAATAATTTTACAAGATTTAAACTTCAAAATTTACGAAAACCGTAGTTTTAAAATGGTTCCGGTTTTGCAATTTTGAATATTCTTCAAATAGTAAATGTTTTGGAACTGCTTTCCTTATCGCACGATATTTGTTTGCTGGTTGGTAGATAAAACCAAAAAACTGCAATAGACACCCAAACCGACATGAAGGTTACCTAGGAAACTAAAACTTTTTCAATCGATTCAGGTTACCATGAATTTTTAGAAAGTGGAAAAATTTTGTATAACTTGTCAATCTGTATTTTTTGTTCAAATTTTATGTTTTATCATTTAATAAAATTGAGTTGTAAAAGTTAAAAAAAAAGATAATTTAAAGTAAGTATAATGCAATTTTTATTTTATGTCATAATTAATATCCTTATCAAACCATAAGTAATATACTCACATATTGGGTTGACTACTAGATCAGAAGTATGTCTTTTTTAAACTAATAATACAAGTATTTCATATATTTCAGAGAATAATATCGTAAATAAAAAAAAATTAAGCGCTACATTTATAATGGAAAGGAATATTGTTCCTACCAGTTCCCATGACATCTCTCGATTTTTTTCATAATTTCAGTTTTTCTAGGAAAAGCAAGCCTTAAGAACAATTATGCGATGCTATAAAACTTTAAAGAATACCACTATTTTTAAGGTCTTGAAAATATGAAAAATAAAATCCCCATTTCAGTAAACAAATAAGATACTTTATAAGATTACGAGATTTGCCAGTTACTTTGTTAGATAGAGGAGGGAATGCGACTTGAGTGATGGAGCTCTGTTATTCATAATTTTTTATTTAAATATAGTTTTGTCTGAACGGAATGTATCCTCTTACTAAGTTTCTGCAAGAAAATAAAAACATGTAAATTAAATGCACATTCAAAAATGTAAATATTACATAAATCAAATTATGAATTAATATTTTTTATTATTTATACAAATCCAGCAATAAAACAGTATGTGGAAGTGTTATATTGACTTGAGGGGGTGGAGTACATGCACACCATTTATATATTGTTATTGTACCTACTAAAAAAAATATAATATAGATAAGGTCAAATGCCGCCACTGGCATTTACCAACAACACTATCACAAAAATAAGATGAATGTTTATATATTTTTGCCAAGTTTATTTTACATATGAGACGGCAATGGTGAAAAAAATAAAAAAAAGGAGATGTATCTACATGGAAGAAGACAATGTTAAAATATTCATAGTTTTCTGACTTTCAAAAGTGGTTATGGTGAGCAGAATACTCTTTCTTCTATGCTGCTTTTCGAGTAACCACCTCATTTTTCAATGTGTGAGATGTCCCCTTTATGTATATCACAGTAAAAACTGTGTAAACTTTGAAATAAATAGAAAACATAGCGATTAATAGATTTTATCGCATGAGCACTAGCTTTAAATTAACTTCAAATCACCAATATTGAGCTTTAGGTAATCACTTTTTAGTGCAGCTCTCATCTTGTATTATACTTAAGTACTCTATTAAAGTTTTTGTGTTGTATTTTTGCATCTGTATTTGTTTGTAAATTTCTTTATTGGCTCGTATCTTCCAAACAAACGATTCAATAGATTTCAATATTTACATATTTGTCTCAAAAACTCAAGTGTTCTTAGATATGGTTTTGAAAGAATAAAACAAAATGTCGGATTTTTGGAGCAAAATAGTAATACGTTAATAAAAAGAAATAAACAAAACCTATCTAGTGGGTTATCAAAAGATATGAAAAAGGGATTCCAAAAATATACATAAGTTATATGTTTAAATTTAATTAGGAATAATAAATTGATTAAAAAGTAAAATAGTATATACGAGGGTTTTTTTAGTGTTGGGACATAAAATTAAAATAAATAAGAATAAAAAATAAATAAAAAAACCCAACTGCGTTAAATAAAACTGAAAACGAAGAAACGAGTTCAGTAGTTTTCATAGCGGCTTTAACAGTCGGGGCCCATTTAATTTAAGACGATTCAAATCTTTCCAATAATGGACCCCGATTTTTAAAGTCGCTATGTAAACTACTGGACTTGTTTCTTCCTTTTCAGATTTTATTTTACGCAGTCGGATTTATTTATTTTTTTAATTATATATTCTATTCATGCAAATTTCTAGTCGAACACGATATCAATCGAATCTTATCAACTTTATGGTAAACAGTGAAGTTTCGTATAATTAGCAACTTAGATTGAATGTCAATCTCAATAGATTGATATGATTTTGGCTTGCGTTTTGTATGTCTTTTACAACAGTGTGGCTACAACAAAAACGAAAGGCTGCACTCTGTTTTTACTTAATTTCAAGAAAATGATTTCAAGACTTCAACTGCAGAGCCAACTGGTAGTCTTTGAAAAACTTTGTACCAAGGAAAATTTAGCAAAATCGGAACTTTACCTGGTGGAACGTTAAACAGACCTAGAGTATCCTAAATAATTTCGTAGAAAGTGTGAAGCAAAATCTATAGAATCAATATTACCTTTTTTACGAGATTATCTACATGTTCGTATTTATAAAGTTTTTTCAAAGAGGGTGAAAGCTCTAAAGCAGAGTTTACTACATATGGTAAAAAAAGTTGCAGTTTAACTGTAGGTATATATATTTAAAATTTAAAATAATCGTCACGCCGCCTGTCCTGAAAAACTATGAATGTGTGGTTCCCCGGTGTGTTGTGAATACTACTGTGTGCACATTGAGTTTTCGGATATTCGCTGCCCGGTGATCATTTACTATGCCAAAATGGTAATGGTCGATTTTGTTAGGTTACAGTTAGTTTCTACATTTTACCATTTTTATTTCTATATGGATTTACATACATATACATTTCTACTTTTAATTCGATTAACTTCGTCAAAATTGTTTATGAGAAAGATACTAGTTGTGGAAACTGAAACTTGGTTTTTTTTTTGGTAATGCTGTTTTTTATAGCATTTTAGTCTTTGAGAGATAAGCTATCTTTTTAATCAAACTGAACTGATTGTTGAATAGTTACTGAATACCTTGTTGATTTAAAAAATAATTTCGTGCCTCAAGAAATTTTTCTTCTCACAAGTAAATTTCTTCATTTTACACGAAGAATTCATGATTCCAGAAAATTTTTATCTCAAAAATAATCTTATTCTGTGCACATTGATAAAACAAAAGTATAATATGAAAAAAAAAATTTTTTTGTAAATACGAACAAAATATTTTAGCCACTAACAGAACAAACAAGGACCATTCACACATTTTTGCTTTTGGTGTTTCGACGTTTTGATTAACCGAATTCCGTTAAAATATTTTTCAGTAAACTAAACCTTTTTCCAATTTTTCTAAGAGTAACCTTTTTTAAAAAAGCATAACTAAGATTAAAAAAGAAACCAGGAAAAAGGAACTTACTTCTAAACATTCCGATCCATATTGAGGCTTGTGTTTTTAAGATTTTTGAATCTGCATTGATAATTGGAGCTTGATCATTTATTGCGTACAAACTCTACTTTTTGATACGTCAGAAGTATCACACTGTAGTTAAAACACTAAAATAATAGAATAGCAAAGCATTGAGGGTTAAGAAACAGTCCATATGATATTTTACAGACACAAAATGTATGATCTTTAATATTTATTAATTATTTGATATCAAATAATTTATTATGACATGCAATAAATTTAATTGTAAATTTTAATATAAATTCAAAAAGATAGTAGACCGTGAGCCCATAATTACGCGAAATCTTTGTAATTCTTTTCGCCTGCCTTTTCAAGTTCAGTATACAAAAATCAAATTTTAACCGTGGCTTATGCGTCGAAGTTATGGAAACCGAGATTATCGTTTTACATGTTTTCCATGATTCTTTTCATGGTTCATGCTTCATGGCCTGCAATATATGTTTACTCCTTCCGATCACTCCTGTTAACATAAA
Organism: Chrysoperla carnea; assembly: GCF_905475395.1. Classification (NCBI taxonomy): domain Eukaryota; kingdom Metazoa; phylum Arthropoda; class Insecta; order Neuroptera; family Chrysopidae; genus Chrysoperla; species Chrysoperla carnea. The sequence goes on from NC_058339.1 coordinate 58,441,443, forward strand.
CATGTTGCTCACTTGAAACTTAGCTCTAATTTGAGCTCTATTTGATGAATCAACTTCGATCTTGCGCCGAACTTCAATTTAATATGTTCTCTAAATCTTGCTGGGTTCTTTTCAAGAACTAAAAGAAATAACAATAAACTATGAAAAAAAATCAAATTAAACTTTTTTTTTAATTCGATAAAATTTTAATTTTAACAGTATGGTAAAAATTGTACGCCGTTTTTAAATTTTGGTCAATCTCGTCAGATGGAATTGATAAGTACATGCAAATTAATATTAAAAACAGAATTTTCATTTGGAAAATAATATATTTTATTACAGTATAAAAGCAAGAAGATTTTTAGGAAAAATTAAATGTATTGGCTTTCTCTATTGGATTCACTAGAGCGCAATTGACCGCAACTAGTTACAGAAGGAAGCCATTAAAAGAAACTTACAATTATCGAAATGGTTTTTGCACGTATTGTGTAGTTTTTTAACATATACGAAAATCGAAAAACTCAATTTCCATACATTCGACTCGATTAAAAAAACATTCTTTTTAAACTTACATCTATCAAAGTGGTGGACAAAAAATATCGCTTGATTATGAGCTCACGCCCTTTAGACTATGTATTATAATGTATCTTTCTGTATGTATCGTATAAAATATTGATATTTTGCCTCTTGTATCGTTACTTTATTGTATATAGCAACCAAACATCGATAATATCTCAACTTTTATTCGTTCGTTACTATGTTTAGTTATTCTATATTATGTATGTATAAATATTGTATTTTTATCAGTTAGAATATGAAATGTATATGTTTGAACTTACAAATTAAATTCAAATTAAAAAAGTAAATGAGATAGATGATAGATTGTGTCTCATTGCTATTGTTCGTATTTTTTATTATTTCATTTTCGTATAGAAAGCTGTTGTTTACTTCCCGAAAATCAAATTAAAAACAAGTTCCAAAAACTAAAACGCAGACTTGTATTAAGTCACGCTCTAAATAGTTTGAAAAAAAAAATATTTCCATCTGAAATTGTTATGATAAGTTAAATCGTTATTACAAGTGGGGGAACTTTAAACTTGAAAAGTTTTCCACAGGGTGGTATCCTGACTATAATGAGAATTGTACTTCTCAAGAACAATTTCAGATGAACATTTTTTCTTGTTGCATACTTTTAGAACAATAGTTGTAGCCATTGCGGTTTTAGTTTTTGAATTTTTTCATTTATTAAAATTATTTTGGGGTTAAATATTCCATTTCATGAAATAAGTTTAGAAGTTATGAGAGAATAGATGAACATAAATACATACATACATTGGTATTAGTCAAATATATAACCCTCGCTGTCGTCAGGGAAAAAGGAATTGCATTATATTTTGCAAACAATTTATTTCAAGACAGACTTTTTTTCTTATGTAAATCAGGTGTGGATGAAGTACATCTGGTTCCTGAAAACGATAACCAGTGCTCTTCTTCGTATAAAAAGCTACAAAAAAGTTTTATTTCAAATCATTTTAAGACAATAAAAAAAATATTTTGAGCGTCCGTTTAGCAATATAAATAATAATTACCAGACAGTTTTGTTGTTGCTGACACCGAATCAGATATTATTCTAATAATTAAAAAGAAAATTTTTCAAATCATTTAAATGTGACTGTAATTTTATTAGGATTTAACTAATTTTACAGTACGAGAAATGATGTTTTCGAGTGAGACTTTCAGGACGGCATATTCAAATTAGGTAAGGATGATGTATACTCTAAAAGTAGTAAAAGTCAAATAAACTTATACCATTCCATTAAGCTTTATCACCATAATATTTCGTTATATTTATTTTTAGTTATTTTAGTATTTCATTATATTTTATTTAGTTATGTTTATAACTATAACCCTTGGAATGATATAACACTTGGATTTTTGTGACACAGAGTGCATAATAATAAACAAAAGGGTATTAGTTTAAATATCGTACAGCGATTATACAAAGAAGCGTTCAGTTATATGTATACTCGAATAATTGAAATTTTAACTGATGAACTAGATTTTATCAGGAATCGATACATAAGCTTTTTTGCTGTCAAATTGGAATACAGGAAGTAATCAATAAGGAAATTACAAAAGGAAATTATCAACAGATTTCAAACTTTTTCAGAAATATTTTTGGTTTGAATTTACAAAAATTAAAAAAATAAAATTGTAAGTTTATGGTTGAGGCCTTAAAACTATATAGTAAACTGAAATAATTTTTCTTTTTTTAAATAAAAAGTCACAAAATAATACACATAAGAAATTATTATACACACTTACTTCATAAACATCACATAAAAGGGAAAATATTATACTATAATATCATTTCGTGTATAATCTGTTAAATATGTTGTCGATATTAAAACCAACCTCTTAGGGGCAAACTCATATCAAGTAAGGAATATTATTTCATTTATTTCTGTATCGAGAGAAAGAGAAAAATCATTGATTAAAACGGTATATAAGTATATATAATACACATGTACAAAAGTATTGATAAGAATGTCGTCAGGACGGACTTTCCTATAATATTGGTGTAGGAAGATTTCAAACAATTTAAGAATATCTTAATAAATATCTTAATAAATATCTGGAACAAGTAAAATTAAAAAAATCCCCGGCAAATGCGATTTCTTCCTTGTAAACCGATTTTTGGAAACTTTTAGAAGCTATAAAATATTCTCAATCAAGTTGATCTAACCGCTTAGGGGCTACGATGCCACTGAGAAACACACAGTCGCATATAGATAAACACTTTGAACTTATAACACGCCTTCTTAATTCAATATCAAAGTGATGGTCAAGAACATCAGATGAGATGAAAAGGATACTTAGAGAGCTATCATTTTTTTGGACAAACTTTTGGATCTGTTTTTAAAATAAATTAAGCCAGGTTTATTTGACAATTCGTTTCCATAGTTATTATTTATACGATCTTAATATCATATGTCATACCTTTTCCAAACTAAATCGATTTCGAAGATCATTTTTTTAGTTTTTTCGGGTAAAGAACCCTGGTACTTGAATGAACCCTCGCAAACTAAACATAGCTGAGAACACTATCTGTTAAGGCACACACAGATAGCGACCAATATTATAACACCCCGTTTTTTTAGTTCGGGAGTTAAAAATAAAAGTTTTTGAGGCATTTTTTTGATTTATTATTTCAAGTCAAAATTCTGGCAAAAATTATATTTGTTCGGTATAATCCTTGTAGTCCTTCAGATACTAGAAAATGTAGCTTGCTGGAAATTATGTGAGAGTGCTTATCTTTTCACCATCCGTTATGAATGCAAGCGTGTTGAAAACAAGAACAATTTATCTAGATTTTGCAGTTCTATAATGTTAATAAATAAGAAAAACTTATTGTATAGAAAACTAAAAAGTTTCAGTCGACTGGACTAGGAAAGGGACAACCCTGACGACATTCCCCATTTATATAATACATATATAAATATAATGAGATAATAATATTGAAAATACGAGGCGAGAAAAACATGACCATAAAATATAAAATAAATGACATTCGAATGGGGCAAAATTACCAGAGAAAGTAAGCACACATTGATTTTCCTTATTATTATATACATAAATATATATAAAGAACCTTACTTGGTTTTTTTATTATCACATTTAATTACCTGAACACTCTTAACAAAACTGATGTAAGTCTAAATTATTTAATAATAAATTTTGATGGTCTTAATAATATTTATTATTTTTTCTTTACTAAAAGGATATATTTATATCGAGACAATAAATATATCGAGAGAGAAAATAGAAAAAAAAGTTACTTCCAATATATAACACATGAAACCAAATCAACCAGTCTTTATAACCTTACAATTTTTTTATCGTATCACGCTTTTCGAGGTAGCAATGTTGATTCGTTCGATACTTTTTAATATTTTGTCTTTACATTTTTTTCCTTCAAGTAGCGTTTCAAGAAATATTTGGGAGGGTGAGTATGAACTTTTCTACCGTATAAGATTTTAGTCGATATCTCAGAATCTACTCGTCCAATCGATAAAGGAAGCCGATTCGTTTATTTTCTTGAATCAAAATCTCTCAAAAATAATTTATCCCAAAGAAAATTTAAAAAAATCAAAAAATTAAATTTTATTAAGGGACTTGGATCGGAAACAGAAAATGTGAAATTCCGATGATACTTGGTGTGTAGGGTATTTTGATTGGTAATAAGTGGAGGTATTGCCTACAATCCTGTACGAATAGCTTTTTTCCTGGAAATTAATCACGCCAATAAATCCAGAAAAAAATTTTTTACCCTGAAAAACAAATCTTTTGTTACTATTTTAGTCGATATCTCAAGATAAACTTGTTCAACTTTCAAAGAGCCCCGAGACTCGAATTTTTATAGTTTTTGTGTTATAATAACTCTAGAACTTAACACTTATCATTGTATATATTTTTGAAATATTCTATTTTTGCTTCGTTTGTTTTTCTTTTTCATAGAGAAAATCTCCTCTCTTAAATCCTTGTATCTGCGGTCGCTGCACGAACATTATATTTACTTCTGCCTGTCAGTCCCATTTAGTATGAACTACCTATTTTTATTTAAGTGCACTATAAAAGTACTAATTAAAGCATGATTTTAAATTTTTACAAAAGTATAAATTATTTTCCATTTGAAATACAAGTTTAATAAATTTATGGATTAAGTCCATTTTTCAATTCATAAATAACAAAAGAACCAATATCTGCAGACAACATTCATTCTATTCATCAATTTATAAATTATAACTGAAGCAATATTCAGTAAAATTTTATACATTTGAAATATTATTTGAAGTTATAATTACATGCACAAATCCTTTTCATATAAACACAAAATAACTAATTATAAATAAAGTGTTCTATAAATGCTAAAACTCTATTCATATCTGGGCAAAAAAAAATTTACAAAAAATTTTGAAACTATGGATTGTTAGATTCTTTCATGAGTATATTAACATCTCCGTACATGACCCTATGACTGAAACTGTTATATTTTTACGATATGCGGGTTAAAGTAATCAGAGCCTGAAAAAAATAGTTTCATTGAGAAAGACTGTTATTCCATTTTTAATGATCTATCCAATGAGATAGATCTCACTCAATGAAACTTCTTTGTCACTTACCCTACTGTGTGGTATAAGTATATTATACGCCAAATATACACTAAGATGTGATTATTATGTATATCAAAACTTCGATCCCCCATATCTCAAAAATCGTGTTTGATCTTTTTATTAGTGGCTACTTTCGATGTAGGTACTCAAAAAAAAAGTCAGAATCCAAATTTTCATAAATTTGTTTGAATCAGTGAAGCTATTATTGAATAAATTGCTTTTTACTAAAAAGCAATTTTGAAATGTATTTCGGTTTATTTCTTACTCCTGGGGATTGAAATGTATATCAGTGCTATGCTAAAAATTGTTATAGGTTTCGCATTGCCCATTTTATATTTTTCAATTTCTGTACTTTGCTACAATTTACTTAACGCTCTTTGGAAATTTCTCTGACTCTAACTTTGGAAATTTTGATTATAAATTTATAATTATAATTAAATTTTTGCTCAGCTATATAACACGTTTATTATATGTAAAGACAAAAGAGATCACAATTAACTATAAACTGTGACCAATATAAAAATTTTTATATAACATTGTAGGCATAGCATGGCATATAGGTTTCGTTTATATGAAAGCATTGAATGAGTAAATAGCCTACATATAGTAAAATATAATAAATTTTAGTAAAACTGAAACATGAATACAGAAAGTGGAAAATGGACATCAAAACGAACGTGGTCGGTTTTATCTTTAAAGAAATTATAATATTTTAATTACAATTATCACAGCAACTCCAAATTTATATTTCGAGAACAAATAGTTACAGTTACAGCAGTAGCCCATTGAAAATGTAAGAACCAGTTTCTATATAGCAGATAATGGCCTTGTACAAAACAGCCTGACGTGAAGTCCTGACAGTGTTAATAGCCCGCAGTTTTGAATGTGCAGAGTATAACAAGTTTCGTGACAAAGTTTACAAAACTAAAAATTGATGGGAAACTAAGAGAACTGCCAATATGATTAAGATTGATTAGAATCGGTTTTTTATATAATCAAAAAATATATTAAGATGCCCACTGCCGTAATCTGTCAGGATCGATAAGGCAAATTTTATTACGTACAACTTAGTGTTCTAGCTCATTTGGCAATGCAAGTATTAAAGATTAATACAAGTGGGTACATTTGACACCAAGAGTCTAGAAAAAATATTGCCGGATCTATGTGAGACATATAAATCTGAACACACAAGAGGTATGGATAGATCGGTTACAAAACTGCCTGATTTTAATTCATAATAGAGATTATTCTCGAAAAAATTTGGTTAATTTTCGTTATAATTAAACCAAAATTGTTCTTAAACTTAACAAATAATAAAATTGTATAAATTTTCCATAAAATGGACCTTACCTAATATTTTGTCTAACTATCTGCTTAAAACTTGGTTTGAATCCCGGCTAACTAAACAGTAAGACTTAGAAAATGGTAAGTTGTTAATATTATGTATTCAGGGATTATGAAAAATAAAAACAATCCTTAAAAGGCTGTATCATATTAAATAAATGTTCGTTTTGTTCGATCATCATTCCAGACGATTTTCGTCTATCACATACACGTTACATGCACACATGAAAATACATGATCTATATCCATGATAAGAGTATTAATCAGTATCCAATATAACCCAATCATATACATACATATAGGTATAATATATATCTCATCTAAATATATGTATATGTTATAACTCTGTGTATTATACAATGTAGATACCTACCTAAAAGCTTCATTCAACTTTACAATGTATTTAAAAAGTGGCGATCTTTCAACTTTTTTTTAATTTCACATTAAAAAAATATTCATAACTTAAATCTTTAAGTAGGCCTTCGCCAAAAATCCGCCTACTGGAAACATCCGTTAATGTGGCACTGGCGATCTTTCTCTTAACTTTACATTTAAATGTATCCGATTAAATAAATGTCAATTTTATTTTTCCCTACTCTACAATAAGATGACCGCTAACAACACTTCCAAATGTCGTAGAAACCAATGAATGCCATTGTTTTTGATACAAACATCTCACTTTAAAAAGCTAAATGATCCCATATATCACATTATCTCACCTAAAAAAGCTGCATGATCACAAAGTGACATGAGCTTTATTTTATTTTCGTAAAAACTGATAAAAAGCACAATTTTTCAGTTTCTAAAAACCACTTCTCAAATTATAATTTTTTAACGTTACTGCAGGTTCTCTTATCATTTTAAAAATAATGTACTGATTTCCAAATGATCGTTTAGTCAAACACAAGTAATTTTACAATATCTAAAATCTTAACTAATATTATAAAGAGAAAAATATTTGATTTTTTGTATGTTTGTATTTTTGTTTGTAATAAAAACCTTCAAAAAAACTAAACCAATTTTAAAAATTATCTCACCTATAAAAAGCTATATGAGCACAGAGTAACATGGGCTGTATTTTATATTCAAAAAAGTTAGGGACCCGCGCCAAAAATGAAATTCCTGTAAACGGAAAAGGAGACGGGGGAGAGAGTAAGCGATGGCCTAGTAAGTGAAGGGGCTGTAACTGCTATCCGTAATACTTTTGATTGGTTAATAATGGTACATAAAAATACACCCGATAGTTTTGCAACTGAAGGGCTTCGAAACGCAATTATTTTCAAACACATTGTATCTTCTCTATACAATATACAATGTATTATACAATACATACATAAAATTATTAGTTAGGGTAACATACCTATCACGTTTACTGTTCTACTTTAAGGCTAATAATATTGATGGTGAAATGAAGCTGACTGCTTGGGTGTATAGGTAGGTAACCTCTAATATTATAAATTCATTCTAAATCTCACCGCCTATCAATATATTTGCCTATATTATTATTATTAGCGAATTTTCTATTCAAGGAAAATGAGTCAATGTTTCTATACTAATGATAGCAAATTTTCCTCATTTCATATAGATTTTGGATGGAACCGCATAAATTCTTTTTGCTGTTTTATATCCAAAATTCTATATTTAAGATTCGTTTAGTAGAATGGATAAGGGCGTTTACGGAAAAAATTTGAAGGTGTACAAGAGGGTGTACCACTAATAAATTTTAAATTTTTATAAAATGGAAGTTATAAATTTAAAACATTGATCTTTGAAAACTTCACACACCTAATATTAAATAAAAAAGATCGAGAGGTGTCGTGGGACACCCGGTGAGAACTATTTTCCTTTCGTACCATGGTACATTATAAATGTAGCGCTTACTTTTTTTATTTACAAAATATTTTTCTGAAAATTTTAGGTATTAATTTTAGAAGTGAAATACTTGATTGATTGTTTAAAGAATTGAATTTTATTTCTACTTTTATTTTTACTGTCTCAAATAATTGTAATTTTAGTTTAAAAAAGGCATACTTTTGATTTAGTAGTCAACCCAATATGTTAGTACATTACGTTTGGTTTGATTTCCACAACTCAAATTTTTTAAATGATAAAACATAAAATTTGGACAGAAAATACAAATTGACGCTTATAAAAATATTTCTACATTTTCTCAAAATTCATGGCAACCTGAATCGATTGAAAAACTTTTTGTTTCTTGGATAACCTAGATATCGGTTTTTGATGTATGTTGCAATTTGTTTTGTTTTAACTTCCAACCAGCAAATAAATACCGTGTGTTAAGGAACATAGTTCTAACAAATGCATAGTAAACATATAGATATACTTTCTCTGTGGATGGCTGGTAAGTAACTCAGTCTCTGAAATGGAAGGATTGCTGTTCGACCTGTTGTATCCCCAGACTTTTTATATTTTATTTTACCTTTTTTTCCTTTAAATTTTATTTTTATTATAAATATTATTTTATATTGTTTCTTTCTCTTTTCTTAAGGGAATTCGCTTAGTTTTCACAACTCCTACGCGACGAATTATTGCATAGCATTTAATTTAGTATATAAGAGGGAGTGAGATCGATATATACATGTAAACCAAACATATCTTTTATACACAATATATAAATGTTCAATGAATATTTGAATTTCAAATTTTCCAAATCATCCAAAGGAATGATGATATCCTAACAAATATCATCATAGCTATGTAACAATATAGCAGGACTATTATTATTGTTGTTGTTATTGTTATAATATTGTATTAAACCTTATACGTATTCATTTAAACAAATTTATTATTGTATTTATAAATTATCATTATTTCTAATAAATGTATCGATGAAAGATCGAATAATTCATACTTAGGTAATATTAAACAATGTTGTTATTCGTTATGCATAATAAATAGTATGATACTATTTTTATCAGTAAAAAAAATCTACAACCCAATGATTATTATCTCCCGGAATATGTTCGTAATATGGATTTCTTGTTAGATGATAATACCTTTTCAATCAAATAAAATCACAAATAACTGTTATTAGTGGAATAAGGTTATCATGATGTAATTTAGATGCTTGCGTTTCGTTCCTCGGTAGTATTTTTTGCTTTTATTTCTAGATCATAGTTGACTCTTATTTTTTATTTTAATTGTACTTATTAATAGAATATTTCGATTTTTTTCGATCCAAACTCTAATTCTTCTAATTTACTGGAAATGATATAATTATTGCTCGTTAGACGCTCTAATGTATTCCAAGTCCTTGGAGCTAAGTCCTAGGTTCCAAGTCTTTACGTTTAGCATATCATTATGAACTGAATTGGATTTGAATAAGATTTCTAGGTTACTCTAACTAAGCGAAAACTGATTTAAATCAAAGACTCTTAGTTGGCTTTTATTTTTTTTACTGTGCTTATAACAGCTGCGTCATTAGACAGTGTCAAAAAACCAGCTGCAATCGTGTACGTTTATCAATTCTTTGTCCCCAATAACTCGCCACCCTAATTATTGTTATTACTGTTCCCAAATAACTGGCCTGCTGTATTCACATCATGAATAATGATTGCAGGATTCTTGATGAAAAAAATTCATTTTTACCTCCGACAAATAGGGGTATTATAAGTTAAAAGTGCCTGTGTTTGGATCTGTTTGCCTGTCTATGGCATCGTAGCTCCTAAACAAATGAACCAACATTGATTTTTTAATGATAATTTGGGCAATAGTTATATTTTTAGTTCCAGTTTAGGCCTCCCGATAACAACTGGAAAAGAGGTGAAAGATCTTCAATCAGATAAGTAGATTTTTTTGGAATATAGATAAAAACACTCTCGATCAAATCATCTTTCAAACTAATATCAAATCGAGTCATCCGTTTAGGAGCTGCTATGCCACAATCAAATCAACCAGACATTATTTTGTGCTGGGAATTTTTTTAAGTTTTTATATATAGACCTTTTAAGAATAGGTAGTAATTGTAAAAACATATTATTGTCATCCTTATATTTATTCAAATCACTAGCCAGAAAAATTTCAAAAATCATATCTAAACTAAACCATTGTGCCATGTTTATGAAAATAATGAATTTATCATATAGCAAAGACCAAAATAACTTTCGCTATTAAATATTATTATTGTATAATAATTACTTTTCATAATAATTTATGTAACAGTCTGTATTAATATAATATTCAAACCGTTTCAAATGAATTTCATAAATTACAAAATGTTTTCCTATTTTCAAATGGATTTGTATACTATAATATGGTATTTGGTATTCAATCGAGAATATGTGATTAACAAATTTGTTGTCGCATTACAATTGTTTTATTTATTAATTTATGTACACACAACACGAATGTTGCATACAGATTTTAGTTAATTTTTGGGTATAATGCATACGTACACAAATCATTATTATTATTTAGGCCAAAAGATTATATGGGATCTAGTTTATAACAATTATAATTGACATTTGTAAAATAATATACGAAAATATCTCAAAAAGTAAATATCTTCAAAATTTGAGTAAACAATTCAATGAGACTTTTTTAAACTTCTTATATAGTATTGATAAATAGACCATTTAGAGATAATACTTTCAATAAACATAACCAAGCATAAAAATTAATAATTTTGTAATTATGTAAATAATTTTGTGGATAAATTCGATAAATATAAAGTAAAATACAATTTGAAGCTAAAGTAATTATCAAATGAAAAAATAATTATTTTCAATAATAATAATGAATGTTTCAAAATCACAGACGTGTATGTTCTTAGTACAAGCAAAAGAGTTTACGGGATAATTAAGAGAAAAATAGCAATTTTAAAGGAAACATACTTTGGAAAAAATTTGAATATAGGAAATTCTTTAAATAAAATCAGAAATGTGCGCGAAACAGGTTTTTTGTTTAAAAAAAAAAAAAAGTAAACAACATTTTCATAAAAAACAAAAACTTCGGCTAGCTTCGTTCGGTACTTTACGAGAAAACATGGTTTTATACCGAAAATATCGTGCTTTTCGGCTTTAATTTTCTTGGCTTGTTTAGTCGGAGGAAATCCGTCCTGGTTTTAAGTTTTTGCTTTTAATGGTATCTATTTGAAAAAGAAATTTCGTTACAAAATAGTAAAACGTTTCTCCACAATTTTCTAAAATGCAAAAATAATTGTTTCGGAAAAACCGTGCGCGATTGGTAACGAAACATCCTACGACAATTTAAAAAAAGAAGCATTTTCTCCGTTAACATTTTCTCAGTTGCTCTTAAACTTCTACATAATTATTAATTTACAAAAAAACTGTTTTTCGCACCTTTCCGATTGTTTTTAACAAGTTCCTACACTCTAACTTTTTCCAAAGTATATTTTCTTAAAAATTACCATTTTTCTCCTAACTATCCCATTGAAAAATCGGAAGTTTGGAATTATTTTAAAATCTTAGATATGTTCTTATGTATTTACTGCACTACTTGTCTGTATGATATGCAAGGTGGTGATCGTAACATGCTGATTCGAACTTGAATCATTTTTTCCCATTTGTAAAAAGAAAGTGCCTTCACATGAGGGAGTTTCCAAGTGACAAAATAGTTGAATGAAGCACTTGATTTCATTACAAGACAAATATTTGTATTCTTTTGACGTGCCCTAAGTGGATATCTTGAGGCACACAAAACATAATGGCATAAGTTCTCCGAATGGCCAAGTAAGATTAAGGGTTCGAAAAATGAAAAACGGATTTTTTGGTATGATATCTGCATGATCCCGTTACAAATGTTCACTCATTTTATTCAACACTAAAATACTTTTCAGCCGCCTGCGATACAACTGAAGGTGTCCTTTTCTTTGATAAAAACAATTGATTCTTCGAATGATTACAATTCTCAAAATCTCAAGTATTTCTATACAAATTTTATATATGTTATATGTTCTTGAGCTAACAGTGAAATACTTTAATTCAATTTAAAATTAATTTTTTAATTAAAATCCCAGAGCTGATTTATTTAAAAAAATTGTTTCATTGGATTAAGAAGGCAAAATGATTTAAAATGAAGCAAAGGGTATTACTACTACTGGAATTTATATCTGCGTATATCCTTATACGGTAAAATTACAGAAATCATTCTGTATAAAGGGGTAACATAGAGGAATAAAATTTGTTACGTAAAGAAAACTTTTGTAATAAATATAAACATATAAATGAATAACAACTCAAATTTATTAACAAAACATAAAATATCGAATAAAATTTTGAAATAATTTTTGTTTTTTATCTTAACTGTAATAAAAACACACACAGCTTGTGATCATTATTTAAGAACCAAATAATAATATAATAATAATATTATTATTATTATGATCATGGTATATGGATGTAGGTGGATTGTGTTTTCTTTCCAAATTTTAGCACTTACTTAATACTATATTATGACAATAAAATTTATTATATATCTTTTAATATGTGTAATTATCAGTGGTAAACACATTATAGGTGGATACAATATAAATACATTTTACAGAATGTTTCAAAGTTGCAAGGCGCTATCTATTTTAAATGCGTGGTCTCTTGTTATTTACAGGTGTACGAAATAATTTATTACAGAGTTATTGAGGCAATGATATTTATTTTAAAATACAAGCAGTTTTGTTAAATGAAGAAATATTCAGCGCGAAGAATCCATGCTTCTTTTTCATTAACTATAGTAGCTGGATGATTCTTAGGAGTTTTTGCGTGTAAATACAAGAAAATTAAAAATTTCATAAAGAAGTTACATTCCCTTTGTGTTTATCACCAATTAGCATTTATAAAAACAAATCTTTTATCTTCTGTATCTCAGTAATAAATTATTTTCGAACATATATTTATAACAACTTTTTGTTTAGTTTGAGCTAACGAACGCACTCCTAAAAAGTGTATCGCAATTTTGAAACACCTAGTATATGTTTACTGAGTGTACCCAAAAAGAATGTTTGCCTGTTACCAAAAAAAGAAAAATAAAAGTCTTAGATTATTCTAACTACGTCATTTATACGTTATAAAATTTTAGGAAAATTAGTATATTAAATTGACTGGATTTCGATTGGGACCCACCTTTCATACAATTAGTTCAGGCATTTATTACTAATTCATGCCAGGAGTAGTCTATATAGTTATCTATCTTGTCTATGGAGTTGTAGGGGGATACAGAAGGATACTAGTTGCGATTCTTAACCAAAATATCAAACATACTTATTAGCGTAGCGTGGTCTAGTTTTTGTTATCACCAATGCCAAGACTGGCAAGATATTCACCTGATGGTGAAAGTTACTGGAAATATTTTATTCTTTTTTCAAGGACTCAGTATACCTGATAACATATAAGGAATGTTCAGTCCATTTAGGATTACGAAAATGTAAGATCGCTTTTTACAAATGGTATGGAAGACTTTCAGTAACTTGAAGCGTTTTGAACTCATACATAATAGGTCTTCGTTGGATAAGTGCTTAAAATAGAATAAAATACAAAATGTTTCTCTTCTGGTAAATATTTTTCTAGGTTTTAAGCTTAAATCCAACTAAAAGAGATGAAATTCGTAAGAACAAATGACTGGCGAATTTTGGCTTAGTGTCCTTCTCATTTCGATTCAGTGATCCAAAAAATATAGCGATCCTCTTTAGTCATTCCACAAACCTTGAACTACAATTTCAATGGTCCTGTAAAACTGTAAAACAACTGTATCTTCGTCAATAAATATTAAATATACGTGCATTTTACCAGTCATTGGCAAATCTAAAGTAAATAAATTCGTTTTTACAATGCGTTCTTCATTTTTTACAATGTAAATCCTATGTATAGTTTACGTATACTATATTAGCACTTTACACTCTACCACACTATCAATTTACGTTCCCAAATATACTTACATGACATAAAACTTAAAATTATAGTTTGTGTGTAATACCAAAAGATTGTAGTTTAATGATTATCTCATAAAATTATAATTATTGTTTACATGTGAATTAACAGTTCTACAAAAATGTTAATGATCTTTGAAAACTATGTGTTCAAAATCCTGAGTTAGTTTGTAACTCTTTCGATTATTGATAATCTCATTGTATCATAAGCATTGACAACTATCTAAAGAAAATCGAATGTATGATGTTAAACATTGTAAATTGATAAGTTTTCGAGTCAAATAAAATAAATAATAATAATAATAATAATCTAAAGAATTACAAACAGAACAAATTTCTCATTGAGTTGAAAAAGTTGTGTATTAAACTTACAGCATACATGTTCGAGTTGATGAGAAGCTTAGTATGAATCCGAGAGACCCAGCCCAGGTTCAATTTCTGGTATTGCGTTTTGTTTTTCAATTCTCAAAACCCAAGATGAGTGTACGAATGTAACGAATGTTGTTTCCAAAGTATTTTATGTCCCTAATTCTACACTACAATAACTTAAATCATGTTAGACATGCAAAGAAGAGGTAAAAACTAGTTATAAATAATACTATAAGGTATATTAAATTAATATATCAGAAACAATAATAAAAAATCAATAAACTAAATTATTTTATAAATATAATTCATTGAAAATTGTCTATTGATGGTATAGAAGAATCAATCAAGAATTCGATGCAAAAGGTATGTATGATTTTCAATACATACATAGACAGTATACAAATGTGTTTTTTCATTCAAACTATTAATTATGTGTCGTCTCTATATACTACGTCTATGGTATATTTCAATACTTTTTATAGGTTTAATAAATCAATCAACGTAAAAAAAAAATTAATGGTATGTGAGTGAGAAGTGTACAGATATCAAATGCGATACACCATGAATCATGATTACCTTTATAAAATATATATACTACAAAGTGTTTTAGAAATGTTTGGTAAACGTACTTTCTTGACCTAGTTTTATAATTCTGTTCAATAAATAATCGAGTAATCTTTACTATTTTTAAAAGTAGTACAGCAAAATTTGTAATCAAATTTTTGTAAATGACAATTGTGTTGTTTTCGATTTCACGACTGGAAATGTTATATACACTCTGATTTTTCGATAGTAGGATAGGCAATTTTGTTAAAATAAGAAATATTAAGTTTCAATTTAAAGATGTTTCAATTATTCTTCTGAATTCTTAAAAATTATTATGCACGAAACATCAATTTTTACTTAGACAGTCAATTTTACAACTAAAACTCGATATCGCTGGCATTCCTTTTTAAATACGATAGGAGAATCTTGATAGAATTCTTCCGGGAGAGTCTAATACCCATCATTAAAATATAACCGGACCTCGATTGGATTTGGCTGTTCGCCCTGGGGCTATAGAAATTTTTCTCATTTCACTATGCCTGAGTTTGAAAAATGAAAATTGGGAAAATTACCAGTATTTTCGAAGTACCTAGGCCAGAGTAGAAGATATAATAGGATATAATAGATATAAGTAGGACTTGAAGTTCAATTGTTACTTTAATTTTTACCTGGAAAATTTACACTTTTTTTTATAAATTATTTTCCCACTGAATCCCAATGAATATTTAAGAAGATTCTTAAAACACAGTTGTAGAGTTTCATCCCAATCAAAGAATGTTTAAAATATGTAGGTACATAACAGCCTTCACTGTTACATTTTGTAATACGTTTTGCATTAATTTATTTTTTCATACATATTTTTTCATACTTTTATTTATTCATTTTTTATTGAAAAGTGAATGAAGTTCCCTTTTCGACAGAGTTAATAATACATAGCACTAATGTTATTAATAAATTGTAATTTCTGACCTGTAAAAAAACCATAGAAGTTTTTTCCCAACTTCGCCAGGACAGTTTCAAACTAAACATCTGTAGAAGTCTCTTGAAAGAGCTGGCGTCCAAATAAACATCACCTGGTTAACCGAATCTGACAATATCTTTGGTAATTGAGTAGGTTGTGATTAATAAAAAAAATTTTCCCAAAGAGTTCCAATCACCAAAAAATAAATCTGTCTTGAGTTGTAGAGGGTCGAAAAATTTAATTCTTTATCGTCTACAAGGCAAACACATATCAATGCACATTGTTCTACCGCGCGAGATTCGAATAAAGCAAAAAGAAGTGAACTAATCTTGGAAGCACAAATTGTTAGTTTCGTCGGCTAAGATCTGTCATGTTGAGAGCATAAAATTAGACATACCAACTATAGTAACTAGATATTTCTGTGTGTAGTTTGAAAAATCTTTCCATATAAAATAATAACTTTTCTAAGATATTTTAGGTTTTATTTCTGGTATTGAAATCGAATGTTGGGATATTCAACAAAGTATATATGACACGTTCCACTAATTGAGGGTTGTAATAGTAGCATAGGTAGAAGATGGAAACCATCGCATACAATAATAATAGCTCACCGCACGTAAGCCATACCACCACACTGCCGGTGATGATGATTATAATGAATGCGTGTAATGATAAATCGATTATGAATGAATGACATAAAAAATGCTTTTCATTATCACACATACAAGTGGGTAAGTATCCTTGTGTACATCGGAGAATTGAATTCTTCGAATATAAAATATAAAAAATACTAGATTGATACGCACCAGCTTCGCTGGGTTTAAAAGTAAAGATTGATAAAGATTTCTCTCGCTTATCCCCTTTTTATAACACTCGATATAATGATAAGGATTGTTTTACACAGGTAAAATATATGTATGGTTTTCGATTTTTCAAATGTATAATAGTAATTGTAATTATTAATTAAGTATATCAGGGAAGATGGCCGTGAAATATTTTATATTGACTATTTTTACAGAAATCTGTAATTTATGGTATTGTCACATGGCTTCTTTGACAGAAATCTGTAATTTATGGTAATGTCAAATTAAATTAATTTTTGAATTTTTTTAAATATTTTATTAATATATCTTTATAAATTATATCTCATGTGTTATTCTGAAGTATGAGCTATATTTCAGTTTCGTTAAAAACCATTCGCTTGTATTAGCGTGAAAGCGTAACAAACAAACAAACATGCTAACTTTCGCATTTATAATATATAGAGATTAAACTGCGTAGACACAAGCGTAAATTAGAATGATTGCTGCCTAGAATTACACAGCTTGTGTTTGTTTATTGATATCATAACGACACCATCACGATATGACTTCATTCATGTATTGCATTTAAAATATATCACAAAATCGTAATAGCGTCAAAAAGCTATCAATAAACAAGTACAAGTATAATGCATATCGTTTTAAAGTAAAGCATTCTAAAAGTAGAAAATTATAACTTTGGTTTATCATTCAGTTTTCTTCCTTTTTTATACTTTATAAATTGATAAAATTTGTACATTTTTCATTTTTACTCTTTAAACTTCAATAATGCTCTATCCGAAAGCTAAATTCTAAACAGTTCAGACTTTGATACTCAAGTTTGTGATAGGTATTTTAACAATTACTTCTGTCAGTAGTTATTTTTATAATCAAATACGGTATTAATTAATTCGTTAGTTATACTGCTACCTATATGTTGAATAATAAATAAACAATAATATTTTCCCGTGTGAAGATATATTTTTGAATGAATCCATTTCATGTTGAAATAAAAAAAATATATGTATTCTTTTTGATGTAGGTACGTATCTCTGATGTACTTATGAATTTAAAGGTTCCGTTATTTGATATCTACGGAATGATTTCTAATGAAAAATTCAAAATTGTTTTTATAAGTCAGATAATTTTTCATATAATCTCAAAAGAGGCTGATTTGTTTTATATTGACAAGCAAACAGAATAACAATTAAATGACTCTGATCTGGATCGATTAAAGTGAATTACCTCCTCCCCCTCTAAAAATATAACATTATATGGTGAAAAAAGTACGGGAAATGAAATGGAGTGAAGGAAAGTAAACCATTTTTCGTTTGAGTGGTAAACAATCCGTACATGTCTCTCGTATTATTTTCTTACGAATGTCGGATTAATACTATCTTTCTTTAATATACACGTTTCAGATGCTTTAAATTCGTTACAATTTCGCTTGCTATCTTGTTCTGTTTTTTCGAGATCGTATTATTGGACACACTTCAACTCAAATTTTCTTTCTTTGATCAATATGTCTTAACGAGATAAAGAATTTGCTTTTGACTTAAATAAATGTACTCATAACATACGCCTATATGAGGGCTATTTTAAATAATGTACGGAACCCTTAATAAATAAACGAGTCATGGTATCATTACTTCATTTTTTTACACTAACTACTGTAACCTTAATACCATCGTGTATATTAATTGATATTTTGTTTTATTTTTTTTCCATTCATTTGGTATACTTCTACCTTGAAACAGTAAATACAACAACCAGAGCGCTTAATTTTTTTAATGCTTAATACCAAAATAATACTATTCATTAATCTTGCTTCTGAATTCATATAATATTTGAAGGTTTTTTTGTGTGTCCATTTCCATCCATTACATTGTATATTCATTACGTTTTTTTTATGGTAATTAAGGGGTTACGTTGTTTTCTATTCAATTGTAGGTCACATTTTATGAAATTTTTATATTCATGAATTTGGAAAGTGGGTTCAGTTTTCATTAGACAAATCAAAATGTAACTTAATGATAACATTACCGCTGAGACACCGCTTTGTATATATGTGTTCATTATGTCTGTATGACATAATTCTTACATAAAAAAAATGGTCGATAGCGGAACGTTCTTTTTACGGAAAATATACGTTTTTGGAACTTGATTCCTCGTCGGATTTTATGATTTGTTTGCTGGTTGGGAGATAATACCAAAAGTGCAACAAATAAAAACGACCCCAAAATCCGATACGTAGGTTACCAAGGAAACTAAAACTTTTTTAATAGATTCAGCTTGCCATGAATTTTGAGAATATGCAAAAATAATTTAAAATATGTCAATTTGTATTTGTTTTCCAAAATTTATGTTTTTTCATTCAAAAGATGAAATGTGAGTTATCAGTTAAATAACTCACAACTCATCTTTTGAATAAAGTTAAATATTAAATATCCTGATCAAACAAATTGTGGGTAATGTAAGCACATATTCAGTTGACTAATAAACCAGAATTATGTCTTTTTTAACTAATATTACAATTAATTCATAAAGTATAGAGTTAAAGATGCTAAAATATATCACCAATAAAACTAGTATTTGACTTAATACATTAAATTTTCGAAATTACCAATGCACAGATATGCAAACAGTATCGTGCAAGAAAAATGAAAAAACAAATTAAACCTTGAATAACCAACGCTCCGAAAATCTAAAAGTATCGCGAGAACAAAAAATTAAAAGATTTGCTTTTTTTTTTTGGAATTGTTTTTTTTTTTGATAGCAAAAAATATAGACAGAACAAAAAGCACAAAATGATGTTACAAAATTGAATATATGCATCATCAATCATTCAAACCAGCAAAAAAATCTAAACAAATCTGAATAAAAAGTAAGCGCTACATTTATAATGTACGAAGATACGTTAGTAACATAATTCTTATCGGTTGTCCTACGACACCTTTTTTTTTGTTTTTGTTCCAACAGAAATATTATCCAATAATAACGCAAATTTGAAAATTAAAATTTTCTTTGTGTCAGCTTACAAACTCGATTTATTGAATGTCAGATAAAATAATTTTTCCATTTAATTATTGTTCGCTGATCTGTTCTGAAAAACCGATTCTAAACATGGGAGATCAGCAAAAAAAACTAACAAACTAACTATCGTAACTTTTCATTTGATACACATGCATCATCTACAAATTATGAACACTAGTTCATTAAACGTATTGATAAATACGTTTTTCTTTCTAATTCACTTAATGTGGAAATTTTCTTAATTTTTAAATACTGAATGTGTTGCCAAACATGTTACACATTTTAAGAGTGTCGACAAATTCTAAGAAAAAAATATTATTTTGGGAAAATGTAGGAGCACAAATTAAATAATATATTTAATATTTTTTATAATTATTGAATGTTATAAAAACAGGTTTTATACATTTTTTCTCTGAATAAGGAAAAAAGGTTAGAGAAATAGAATTTTATGACGACTAATGTTCAAACCACTGAAATAATAATAGTTCCATATACCACATATTATAGGAGAGGGAGTTTGGAAAATTGTTGTTCCAGCTTGATCATTCATTGAATCTTACACTACCAATCACATACGAATGGGGATGTTGATCGATCCAAGTTAGTGAAAATGTTGATCTTCTAGCTTACGTAAATGAGTCTTAATTTAACCTAAATGAAATTTTGATGTTATACTCTCTTATTACTTTGAGGGTATCATGATCACTATTCAAGGTCAAGTAATCAATGGTTATTTAAGTCACAGCCAGTTCTTGAAACGATAGGCGTTTCTTACAATCAAAATTAATTTTCTAAAATCCATCCCTTGTAACTTTGTAATAATTTCATTTAAGACTAGATAATAAAGTTAACAATGCATACTTGGAAGAAGTCTAGCACGTGACAATTTGGTGGGTCTGATTCTTGTTACCGTGCTCCCTCAGAAATAAGGCCCTCATTACCACTTTGGGGAAAATCAGAGCAATATGCAACAGAAAATTGTCAAAGATAGCATTGTATTTGCCGTTTTGAATTCAGGCTTTTTAACTCCAATCAGTGGAAAGATTAAATCTCCAAATTGAAGTATGGTGACTAGGTTGAACGAGATCTCTTTTTCGACCTACCAGCATTGCGAAACACGAACGGATTAAAAGTTATTGACCCCAAAGCTTTTGAGTTTTTTTAGAGACTTGGGAGGCGTTTTTCATGGTTTTTTCCTTTACATCTCCGTGAATATTTAATGTATATTAATAAAATAATTTTTGAGTAAAATGGAATTCGAAACTTTTACTATAAAATTTCGACCGAAAAATATTTTTTCGTTTGAATTTGACGATTGTGGCCAAAAGCTGCTTTAAAAGGCTTTATTATCTTACAAAACAGAACAAGGAAGAGAAATTGATGACAGTTTTGAATTTTTTTTTGTCGATGTTTTCAAGCAGTTTGTTTAACAAAATTTTCTCAATTACAATAAATCAACTCATCCATATGAAATACAAGTACCCACTACCAACCTACATACAAAAGTCTTTTATTATTTTCTTTGAAAAACACAGTTGAGAGTCCAAAGGTGGTAAGGTACATCGACAATTGCGATCACGTTCAATCTATCTCTGTATTCTGTTCGCTGACAACTGAAGGTTTACTTGTTTGATGTATGTATGTACTCATATATGTATGAGTATTGTGGTCACCGGACCAATTTCAAAACCTTCTACCATTTACTATTTATGTGAAAATACAGGGTAAGTACAAAAAAAATAGGAGGAGTTGTTCAAAATTCTCTTTTGGTAATAATAAACTGTATGTGGTCTATTATGGAAAATGAATTAGGTTTATTTTTTTCTAAATGTGTACAATACTATAACAATACTACCTACATAATACTTATGCAGTATTTGATTTTTTTTCCTTAAAATAGGTTGTTTGAACATTTTTGTGTAACAATTTCGCTATTTCAAACAATTTATCAAATATTTCGGCTAATTGATCACTCAAAAGTTCTTTTTAAATACAATCCAAACCAAGTTGGTAATGTATGTCTTCATGAATTGCTTCCGTAGTGTAAATTTCAATTCCAATTTAGGTCAAATACAAGTTCTCAAGTATTTTCTTAAATCATCTTTAATAGTTCAAACAAAATTATTTCTATAAATCTAAACAATACTAAGGCTTTGTAAAAACTATATAGGATCGATTATTGAATTTTACTGCCTTAGGAACTGTAACCGAGCCTTGTCTCAATTCACAATAACCTTTTAATTAGGCTGTAGTAAATGGATGAATTAAATGGAAAGGAAGTTTGGAAAACACACCAAGAGACAGCTGCTGGGAAGGAGGTAGTTATGGTCTAAATGTATCGTGGTTTCCGTCTCCCAAAACTCGTACGACCAAAACCAAAGCCAAGACAAGATTAAATTTCTGTGAAGATATACAATTTTCCAACATTTAATATTATTGGATTGAATTACAGTAAGAAACTAATAGCTCATCATGGCGTTATGCATTATAATAAGAATATGTTCACCATTTTTGAGTGAAATGTTCTTTAAAATAAGCACTGACTAATCTTTGAAGTTTTTTTTTAAATAAAAAAGAAGCATATAATAAATTAAGTATTTACTCTTGCAAGATTCTTGCTACATAATCACAAACCCAGATCCTGCGCTCTGATATTGGTCTGACCATCATTAGATAGAGGCAGGTGAGGCATTCGCGTAACATTGGAGTTAGTTAAGAAAAAATCCTCTATCTGCCAGATGTTCTAACACTGTCTGCATGTCCGACGAATGATTTACGTAACCATTCACAGTTTCACAGCACTTACTCGCATTAAAAAGTATGCATTACCCAAACTTGTAGTAACGCACTCCCATGCGAAAAGATATCAATTGTCTGTGTCTACTTGTTTACGAAAGAAATACGTAGTATGAAATAAGATCATCAACCCCTCTTTTTCTATATATATTTATTTATTGTAGTTTTATGATTACAAAGCCTTTTCTTCAATTCTTCGTATTATATTTCTGTTTGTCTTTCAATTGTGGGTGATTCCACAATATATATATAATAAATATACTCGCTTTCTCTTGTGCTGTTTGACCATCCTTTATTTTCCTCACCCTACTGTGTGATAACTCTATCCCTTTTGTTCTTTATTATTAAGCTTTGATGTTTGAACTTTTATTCGAATTATTATTACCTTAATATATACTAAATATTTGGGTAGGAAGCCGAAGATATTGTTTTTCATCAATCTGTTTGTACCTGTCGCTTCATATTTTGAAATTTATTAATCCTAGCATGATTTTCAAGAAAATCTAAGACTAATTATCTCTTTTGATTTTCTCGTTTTCCTTAAGACAAATTTTTACCTAAACGTAACGAAAATTCAATCAAACTTCCAAATCGAATCCTCCGTATCTAAGAAAGGTGTATGGCTCCATATTTCCAAGACCAGTATTTCCAGCAAAGTTTCAACCTGATTTTCTTAATTTGTGTAATAAATGACCTTAAAAAATCGTTATTATCAACAATAGAAATATTTTATCGGTTTTTGAAAAGTGGAGTTGATTTATTAATATGTCTAGCAGAGCTTTTCCTAAATTCAAATCCATTCATGATAAATCATAATAAACTTTAATAAAAGATTATGCTTTTTATTTCTCTCAGGCTGAAAAAACAACAATACCTCTGGCACAGTTATATGGATCTTAATTGTCTTTCATTTGATTCGCGTTTGCAGTTCAATACTCACTCTGTACCAAATATAAAACCATGAAAGTTATTTGATGATTTCAATTTTATTCTCATTCTCGTTCATTTTATTCTTGGGGAAAACTTATTAATAGCAACCGTTAGATTTTTCTTCCATTTATACATATACAAAAATTATATTTTTAATTAAGATTAGAGAAATTATTTATGAAATATATATTACAAAGATAATCTTAAAAATTTATTTATTATTAATTGCGAAATAAAAGAACTTAATAAACGTTTTATTTCATTAATTAAAAAAAAATCTATGGAATTATTTATTATACAGGATGGTCCAGGTTATAGCAACAGGACTTCATCATTGTAAATAATATCGAAGCGTTTGCTTATAATAGAAATTTGACACACATGTTCCTCAAGCATAGGCATTAGTCTCAAATCGTTAAGAGTCTTTAGATTATAATGTCAAATTTTCAATTTTTCAATGCAGAAATTTTCCAAATATTTTATAAAATATCGCATTATTTCCAAAATGTTAATTTTGAAGTTATTATTATTTTAAAGTTACCCAAAATTTTATGAAGTCCTGCTGTTATAACTAAGACTAACCTGTATATTTTTATAAACACATTGAGTATAGACGATATTTATTATGTTTCATTATCGCTTTGAAACGATTTGCAAATCTTTTTTTTTTTTTTTTTTGGGTGACATTGTGCTACTAATTTCATGTGAATTTAACATACCAATAAACACAAGTTATCTGAAAGGTATATCATGAAAATTGTGTTAACTTTCCACGCGAATCGATGATGTTTGCACTTGCTACTCTCAGGACCTTCGCTTATTTACTGGTGTTCTATGTAACATTCTCAGCTACTTGGTTCTAATGTTCACTATTTAGGTTTTGTTAAATCATGTTCGAGTAAGTTAATTATAATTAATGAAAATGATAAAATTTTATATTAAAGAATCCGTAGAACTAAGATAATGATCTAAGAGAAAAATAGGAATAAAATTTTCCGAAATTTTGTTTTCTTTTTTGGGATGAAAAATATATTCAAATCTGCTGTGCATGCAATCAAAGACCCCTTAATAATATACTTTTATTATTTTCATCAAATTTTTTATTCAAATCTTACATAATCACCAAAATTCCATCTTATTGTAAATCCTTTTTTAAAACTATTAAATATTATTACAAATCATAGCCTTTAATTTGGTTAGCAGTTACAGTTTAGTTACTTACAAGTTCTCGAAGTCATCAAACGATGACTTCGATAAGGACGGGTTGCTTATACAGGAAAATAATCTTACTGGAATGATGAAGTTAACGCGTTTACATGAGTGTTGATGTTCTTCTAATAAATCAATATTTTGTTGAGTTAATAATCGAAGTACCAATTCAAGAAAATAAGTATTTCTTGGGCCAAAAAAATTTTTACTTGCAAATAATTATTTTTTATTACTATATAGTAAGAACTTTATAATTCAAAATTAATGATATATTAAAATAAAAATAAAAACAGAAAGGAGATATATCTCGATTATTTACTTCATAAACGCAATATTCATCGATTATTCACTGCAATATCGTAATGATAACATTTTTAAATTTATTTTTCAGTAATACCTAAATGTCCAAATTCTAGAATTGTATTGAATATTAAGTTAAAATATAATTTACAATCATCATTATAAAAACAACAACAACCATAAAAAAATCAATACAATTTATAATGTTTGATAAATTAATATAATTTAAAAAAGTAACAATAACAAGCTTCTCATAAAAAATTCATTGTAAGTTTCAAATATGTCAATTACACACACAATTAATGCAGAAGACAGTTTTCTAGGTTGTACTTTTGCCTAGGTAGGTCGACCGCTATACTTTTTCTATCACTTAAACCACTGAATTTTAATTCCAAATAATCTACAAAATTAAGTTTTGGAACTACGTTCCTTATGGCATACAAAAACCACACAACAAACACCAAAAACCGACATTTAGGTTACCTAGGAAACGAAGGCTTTTTCAATCGATTCAGGTTGAAATTAATTTTGAGAAAATGCAAGATCTTTTATAACTGTCAATTTGTATTTTTTGTCAAAATTCTATGTTTTATCATTTAAAAAAATTGAGTTTAAAAGTTATCAGAAGTTAAAAAAAGAAGAAATAATTTAAAATAAGTACAATTTTTTGGTTATATCATAATAAATATCCTAATCAAACTAAACGTAATATACTAACATATTGGGTTGACTACTAAATCAAAATATGTTCATTTAACACTAATACTACAATTATTTCATATAGTGAAAACTAAAAGCAGCTATAGTACTTGACTTAATACCTTAAATTTTTTAAAAAATTCCTTGTTAATAAAATTAAAATATTGCTGCATTTATAATGTACCAAGGAACCAAACGACGGAAATATAGTTCCTACCGGGTGCTAACAACAACCTTCGATCTTTTTTTGTTTCATTGCAATCATTTTCAACCTTTTCAGCAACCCATATGGTAATAATTTTAAAAATTTTTAAATGCCTCTTATAATTTCGTTTTCTGTTTCATTAATTTGCTGTTGAAAGATACTTCTCAGATCTTTATAGCCATGTGTTTGGATTTTTCAAACTTACCCTAAATCGATAATTAAAGGTAATAGCCAAAAATATGGTCGAACTAAACAACCTTCCCATACAAAATAGTACAACTTACTATGTGATTAATTGTTGGAATAATTATCATCACCGAATCATATATAACAAATACAACACGCGTGTGCTAACGATAAATCGACATGATCTGTTATATAAATTAATATGATTGCGTGTCTACAAAAATATGTATGATAATTTTTCAATATTTTACAACAAATGTAGGTCTTTCAATCACTTAATAGTATATTTTTGAAATCGAATGGAAATTGAAAGCGTATACTTATTATATAGTATTATAGAAAAAACTCGTTGAAAAATAAAAGTGATTGCTGAATGTTAAAAAAAATTATTATTAAAAAGTACATTTTACAAAACAGAAGAAAAATATTATTTTTGTAGGAGTAAATCATACATCACTATTTGTAAAAGATGAAGTCGATTGTTTCTTTATTTGGTTGCTTTAAAACAAAAATTAAGAAAAAATAAGTAAAAATTTTCTTGGACCAAATAAAATTTACTTGCATCCATGTTATGAACACATTTTCCATAATATTTCCATTTCATAATATACCTATTTAAAAAAAATAGCTTGAAAAAAAGTTACTCAAAAAAGCTCATGAAATATTCATTCAACAAAAATCTTATCGAACATAAGTAGCAAATTTGTTTAAACTGGTTTTCTTTTGTCCACGATAAATTAAAATAAACAAAGAATAATATTTCAATGAACTGGGTTTCTGGGTTTATTAGAAAGATAATTTTAAACCATTAATGTTTGAATATTATTTCTGTTATGTGGCCGCCGTGACTGGCAAGTAGGTGACGCAGTCCAGATGTACATTTTGAATACACTTTTCGCAAAGACTGCGGTCGAATTTCGGCAATTACTCGCCAAATGATATATTCTAAGCGATCAACAATCTCTAGGCTATCAGCACAAGCAACTGACCTTACATACTCTCCATAAAAAATAATCTAATGGAGCTAGATCGCAAGATATCAATTAATAAGTGTATTACGATAATTTGATAATAATTTTATCAAAAAATTCAACAATTTACAAGCGTTGCTCGGGTGTGACTCTATGTTCAGTATAGAATGGAAAACCAAACAAAACACAAAACAATTGTTTGATGTCAAATCGGTTAGCAAACAAAAGAGTGTTGCTAACTCAAAAATGTGATCCTTTAAAAGAAACATCTTTTACAATGAGATTTGTAAAATAGATAAAACATCAGCTAGGTAATAATAAAAGTATATAGATCATTACGTAGATAAAAGATAAAACAATACACATATAAGTTATAATGTTAATAATAAAAGTTAGTTTCCAATAGGAATATTTTGAGAATTTGTCGCCATCATGGTGGACCCAAAAACTATATACTCTATAGTATCCTATGGTATACATACCATATATACAATAATATATCTGTCATAACAAATCATTATATTATAGTTTATTTTACGTTTTCAATTTCCCGTCGACGATATGAGATTATACGAACAATGTCTATGTGGTTCTTACTTGTGTCCCACATCGATGCCACATCAGAAATAGCATGTCGTTTGGTCGACGCGTTCGTATATCATACACCATTTAATAAAATTCTACTGGGTTATTCAACTCTGGAGTTTAATATACTCATTACTCATACCAAAAGAAAAATGATATTGTGATTTGAGATTTATTATTACTTTAATTAAGGCATTTATCAATAAATTTTTCTTTTGAGATTATTTATACCGTTTATCTAGTGAATAATTTTGTTTTGTTAGTAATTTTAGTGAGCTTTTCAATTTATACATTTATTTTAATTTTATCTTTACTTTGTTACAGGTAAGCTGAGTATTTTGAACTGTATTTAAGACTTGTAAGAGCATTCTTGTAAGTAGATTTTCTAACTGTTATTGAATCAAGGACTTTGCAGGATTTCCGAACGTGAAATTGTTTAAACGACAGTTACATATTTCAATATGTTTACACATAATTATGTTTATTCAAATTCTATTAAAAATCATATGAACGACTTTTTTGGCAACAAAAAGTTAAAGATGCTAAGGATAAGCGCGGGTTCGGAAATTCTTTTGGAGGGAATGATTTGAACTTATCATGAGTAATTTTTAGTAATTAATAATTTCATAAAGAATAAAATCCTTTTTTTTTTTACTTTGTTTTGCTATCTACTGATATTGGATCGAAAATTTTGTTCATTTTGAGGCTAAATAACAAATTTCTAAAATTTTTAAATCAGGATTTTGCTTTCCGTATAAGACTGTTTTATACACATTTTTGATTGGCGTGAAATTTTTTATTTTTTTTAAAACTGATCTTCAGTATTCATTGGTACAAAAAAAAAAATATTCTACCTGCCCTGGGTACTTTTATTTTTCGAAAATCCTGTCTAATTTTCCCAATTTTTCACTGTTCACATCCAGATACAGTGAAATCAAAAAAAGTACCTGGGTACTTTCGAAAAATAAAAGTAGCCAGGGCAGATAGATTATATGATTACCTATAACATATCTAAATTTCAAATCAATAGAGTAAAGGGTATAATCGCAGTGATATCCAAGGTAATTTTGACCCTAAAAGTACAATAATTAGATTTGACTGGGTATTTTTCGGAGAAATTTTTAATCTACTCATCTAATCGTCAAAAGAGCTGACTAATCTTAAAACACTAACATCTGCTTGGATTTAAAGGTATTGGCTGCAATAAAATTTAATTCTGAGAATGACACTGTACATGTACTGTAATTCAGATAGATATTTAATGGCCCAATGTATGATGATAGTTGGTTATTGGGGCGAATTATTAACTTTAACTGCATATGTAATAATAACTATTTTCAAATAAATCGAGTTTCTCTAGCTTGGAAATGGTAAAAAGAAATTATCAATGTTAGTCTTTTAAGTTTTCACACGTTTAGTTTATTGAGTTAAAGAAATGAGTGACCATTCGAAACTCTAAAAACCTATATATAATCTTTCTAGGCTTTTTAAAGTAAATTCTAATACCAAAGTCTATTGATTCGTAAATGAAAACTGAAGATGGTAGAGTCATATGTGATCCAAAATCATTTTTTTTAAAGATTTAAGTAGGCACGTTGGCACGAAAAAAATTAATTTTTCATAATTCCACGCCACATTTATCCTTTGTGTGTGCTAATTTGTTATCATTTTTAATGTGCAAAAACGTAGTCAATTGTTTTCAAAATAATCTTAATCTTTTTTCCATTACCCCAACAGTGATTGTTATTCATTTCTATAAATATTAAGCAGTAAAAATCAATAATATCCTTTAAACTTAAAAATATACTTTCTTTATTTTTGCGCAAATATCAAAATTCTGCCTGAATCATCATGATTCTACCGTTCCCTTCTACGTTAGCTAAGAATTCATCCCTCAATGGATATAAAATTTAGTTATTTACTAATTATTTCCAATGCCTATTTTTTCTACCAAAACCAGGCTGGATCAATGAATTAGCATCAAATCAAAAAATTTGGCTTCAAAGTAATGAAAATTGAATCTTATTGTGAGAACTGAACATAAATTTTTCTTTTGTTTATCGGCTTTATGTGAAAAAAGGGCAGTAAAATTGTTGTTCAGGGACTAAGCCAAACATTCGATCAAAGGCGAAATCTCTTCTGAAAATAATATTGTGGAGGTGGAAAAATTCAAGCTGTTTCTGGTCATGTTATAATTGTGTATACAGTAAAAAAAACTTCTGGACTAAAGTTAAAGAATTTACTGGCTTATTAATGTTCTTATAACAAGTAATTATATCTTGAATCAACGTCAATGCTTATCATAGAAGATAGTTACTTGATACCATGTTAAAACATATTTTCTTGTTACTGTTAGTATTTTTTTTACTGTGTTGGCATATCATTAAATATTTCTGTAAGATTTCGCTACTGTCGAAATAGTATTTCAATTAAAGTAAATAAATCATAAAAAATGAAGGAATATTTTACGGTTTATTTCATTACAACTTTAAGAGCGTTGTTATCAAAGTCTTTTTAATTTTTGTCTTCTATATATCTCGAAAACAAAGAACTTAAACTGGATAAAGAAGCATACATAGTATAGAGCAGGTGCTAGATGGGGCTAAGTGTGCAAAATATGAGAACCGCATTTTGTCAATTGATTCTTGTTCAGAAAAGCTTATAGATTTATATTCAGGATCTTCACAGAAACCCTATTGATCCAATTTTTGCATACCCCGCCCCTCCGCAGAAACTGTTAAATGACATTTTTTTTAAATAAAGTGAAAAATACCATAGGTTCTATGGGTCATTTAACGTCCAAAGGTTCTTTGTGAGTTTTTCGTAAACTTCTTCCTATTCGAAATATTAACAGTTTAAGGTTTAGAAAAACTCCAAAAAAGCCATTTTAAAAGCTTAAAAAACGGGACATAAAATTAGATTTTTGAGTTTATCAAAATTCTAAAATAATGTTTGAGCATCTTTTGAAGAAGTTCTGAACAATAATATAGGTTACTTCATTCTAGATCTAGAGGATCAATTTTCAATTCTTAAAAAGATGTTTAATTCTCATTATTAACAATGAGTCAGACAAAGATTCTAAATATTTCAGTCTTACACATTGTTATTAATAAGAATTATAACATGGTTTGCAGAATTAAAAGTTCAGGCTTTAGAATTAACGAATCTGTAATTACTCTTCTGAACTTTCAGCTTTTGAAATGGCCTTGTTGGAGTTTTTCCAAACATTAATATCTGGAAAACGAAGAAGTTTGCGAAAAAATCACAAAGATTCTTTTTGACGTTAAATGACCCATATAACTTATGGTAACTTGGTTCAAAAAATGTTATTTAACTGTTTCTGAGGCGGGGGGAGGGATATGCAAAAATTGAACCAATAGGGTTTTTGGCAAGATCCACAATATTAATCTATAAGCTTTCCTAAACAAGAATCAATTGACAAAATGCGGTTCTCATATTTTGCCCACTCAATCCCATCCAGCGCCCGCACTAGTAAATAATAAACATAACATACCACATAACAACAATTTACTTAAAAGGGCTTATTATAATTCAAAGAAATATGAACACAATAAAAAAATATGTAATAAAAACATCCCACAATACTATAATTTTTTTAATAAAAAAAAAAACGCAAAAACAAGAGAACAAAAATTAATTGTTTGCATAAAGAAAGAATGAATTATGTGGTGGATGAAAATGTTGGTTTGTCAGTAGTGTGATAACACCAAGTAAACACCACTCAGTAACTCGAAATACAATTCTCTTGTGGCATCTACATATAAATATTTTAAGGATTCCGTTCGGAAATTTGTCTTTATTGCACTAAGGCTAGGTTAGGTTAGATTATATTGGCTGTCCACGAAGGACACACTTAGGCTATAGAGCCCATTGTGATACCATATATATGTTTTACCACCCATCTGCTGCTAATTTCATTTATCAGCTCCTCAATTTCAGAGGGTGAGTGCACCTTCTCCATGCATATATCATACACTACACCAGCCCATCACAACTATTATTTAAATTAATTTTGTTGCGACGGCGGCAATCGAACCCGCTACCCTAAGTAAACCGCGGACGGAATTGATTACGCCTTAACTAACTAAGCTAATAGGGCGACTTTAAATTTTATTCCGTACTTTGTTGTACTTAGTACGGATTAAAATGTACAAATTGTTTCGCAGAACTGTAAAAATATATGATAAATGGGTTTTAATAAGTTAATTCTATGGACGATCATATTGAATATAAATGGTTCATTTTCAAGATTATTGGATAAAATTTTATATTCATCGTATTATATAGCTTTCTCTGGCGAGATTTATCTATAACTAAAGCTTTACCAACAGATCAAAGCATTAATGTGATAGCTATTTTAAATCTATTATACAGAAATGAAACTCTTTGAACCATATAAGTTTTGAATAAAAACTATGTTGCTTGAAATAATTTTATGCATTTAATAGGAAATTTTTGTGTTCTCAAGAAAAAAAAAGCTGTCATTTACACTTGATCGCTTCAGCCCAAGGTTACATTAGGTTTGGTTTGATATTTATTATGACATAACACTAAAATTGCATTGTACTTACTTCATGACAGCCTGAATCGATTGAAAAATTTTAAATTTCCTAGGTAATCTAGATGTCGTTTTATGGTGTCTGTTGCAGTTTTTTTAGTTTTAACTTTTTAACCCCCAACCAGCAAACTAATATCGTACAATAAGGAACATAGTTTCAAAAATCACACAGGCGCGACAAGTAGATAACCCTTATAAGCTAAATAAATTTTTTGTCGCACTTAAAAAATCGATTTTATTCTCTGCCCATAAAATTCACATACAACATGTATTCAGAACGCGTGGACAAAGATTTTGTAAATATAATCGTTACTTTAGGCTACATACAATTGTTTATCGTGGATTATGCACATGTGTACTAAAACACATCCATAGCATTTTCTACTTTGATAAATTAAAAAGCATTAGTTTGGCATTCCTCCATTGTAACACACTCGCAGAGAAGCAAATTTAGAACAGAATCCTGAATAATGAAAACTCACTTTAACCAACGATATATACATGTTTGTTGTATACAATATATGTATATAGAACGTACACAGCACAAAACAATTAAAAGACAAATATAAAATTCAGAGTCATAAAGTACTAGTGGAAACCACGAAATGCATCTCACCGAATCCCACAATAACCACAGTTAAAATATCTATGTGCGATATGTATATGGCTTAAATATTTTACGAGATACTATTTATTTACATATATTTTTATTTTACTTTTTCAATGAAAAATTAAATATCATATACAATTTCTTCAATGAAAAATTAATGAGGAATTAAAGAGCATGGCTAACATGTACGGAATTTTGATACAATAGGGGAGAAATTTTTGTTTCTTGTAAAATATTGCATTATTCGTCCATTACAGTATGTTTGCTGATTGGAATTTAAAACCAAAAAAACTCCACCAAAAACCAGACACCGACATCTAGGCTACCTAGGAAACTAAATCTTTTTCAGTCGATTCAGATTGCCATGAATTTTGATCAATTTGTATTTTTTGCGTTTGTTGCGTTTTGAGTTAATTGTCGAAATAAAATGCATAGGCAGTGTTTATTACTATTATTATACAAACATGTCACACATAAATAACTGATATTCCCATGTAATACATTCTATACATTTTACGCCTAATTTGCGTCCTCACGGGTAAACAGTGATGTTTACGAAAGGATGTTTCAATCAAAAGTTGGTTATATTTTATAAAGAATATTTTTTATATTTAAACTTTTGTTCTATCTCTAACGGTTTACAAGATGGGTCCTACGGATCCAAGACCCAATTGACCTATATTGCTCATTTACGAACTTACCTCACTTTTTATGTCCTGAGTACGCTGTAAAAATTTCAGCTTGATATATTTTTTCGTTCTTGAGTTATCGTGCCCACAAACGGACGGACGGACGGACAACCGGAAATAGACTATTTAAGTAGTTTATTATCAAACATATCAAACTTTCTTCAGTGACTTTTAAGAGTCTACCATTCTTTTAACTTTGACGTATATACTCCTCCTGTATACTCCTTACTTATTGTAAATGAAAGATTATATGGTCTTAATATTAAACAGTTACACGTCAAATTAACAGGGTATTGATTACTGATGAACACATGACTGGTTTTTGCGAAAACGTCTAATAAGTATAACAGCATTTCTTGCATAATTTGTCGATCTAGTCGTTCGACAGATTAGCATTAAATGCTGTTATATTGACATGTTTCGGACGCCGGACTCAACTTACTCAACCGAGATCATATTTAAAGGCGTTCAAGCTTTAAAAGGCAGCATTTCTGAGAATCATCACAATATAAATAGTAGACTTTTCAAAAGGAAGTCACACAAGAAGCTTGGAACAAATGAAAAAATTGAATTGAAACGTGATGTACTGGTGATTATTTTATATTTTGAATGCAGAAATACCTAACTTCACCCCGGTATGTTGAATACTGCAGCAGTCAAGTTCCAATGATATTTCAATTTATTTAAACATTATTGACAATAAATTGATATTATGACGTACCTAAGAGTTCTGTGAATATCCCAAATCAATTACCACACAACAAGCATTTTTTGAAAAAAGAGCTTTATTTGTTCTTAGAATGAAATTTAAAAAATAAAATGTGAATATAAAGTTTATTTTTAATATGCATTCATTTCCACTCATATTTTTATGAAATTATGTATAAAAAATCTCTTGTAAACAGGAATGAGTTTAATTTATAAGATGTAATGTCGTTCAAGATGAAGAATGGGTGCCCGACTTTAAAAATTAAACTGAAATAAATTTGAACTAATATCTTATTAATACTTTGTATACTTATAACTTTTACAATTTGAACCTAGAGCAATTAGAAGTAATTACTTTAGGGTTAAGAGACCAATCTACAAGCTTGTGTGTCTGACGTTCAACCTGTGATTGCGTGCATTTTGTGGTCTGTGGGCTGACCATATATCTATTGGAATCCAATAATCACGGACCTGCGATAACGGTTCTAGAAGTTTTTTTTGACCCTTACTTTCACCCTGTGATGACTTCCATCCTGTGATTTATTGGTTGGCCAGGTTTCTAATGAGGCCGAGCTAGCACGTATCTGCAAGTTTTTTTGCCGTTAACTTCACCCTGTGGTGCATAGGCTCGTCATATCTCTAATAGAGTCGAATAAGATCGGGTCTGCGAGTTTTTCGGCACTTACATTCACCCTGTGATCTATAGGGTTCTAATTGCCCGAAATTCAAATTACAAAAGTTCAATTTCCAAAGTTATTTTGGAATGGAATAAATGATTCTAAAAAATGTATTGAAGCTTTTCTTATTATTCGTCTATATAGATTTCTCTGGGACCGAACGATCATTTGTTCACTGCAGGAATAATATGCTTTCAACGGCATACGATTTACTTAAGTATCCAAAACAATACGATTATAAAAAATAAACTATGTTATGAACAATATTACTCAGAAGGAGCCCAAATATGAAACATTTCATATTTTATTTCATATTGATATTATATATGAATAAATTTATTATACTGCCTTCAATATCTATACGTATGTTGCAAATATATTCGAGATAAAATTGATATGATGAAATTTTATGGTGATAAACTTACTGTATATACTATAAATTGTTCGAATATTTCGTCCATTCATGTTTTGTATTAGTCTAAGAGCCAATGGTTGGCAGAGTTTAACAAACCCTATGTTTCTACCAATTTTCTTATATCCGTCGTTCATGGGAACTCATTTTTCATAGCATAGGTATCAATTGAAGTCATGTAATAGAGCGTAGAACTTCGTTTGATTTCAACTTTATGGTCGTAAGGCTTCCACTTGGATTTTTGGTGATATTGTGTTATTTATTAGTCGTAGCAGACATCTAAATATTTTTGAAAGTTTCAAAAAGTAAATAATTTAAGATTTTCTTGAACTTATTTCTAGTCGTTAGGAAATCAAGACGAATGAGGTAATGCGCGCGCACAGCATACATATAATATTTTACATATGTTATATTGTGATAATTTCTTTGACGTCTCATAGTTGGGCGTCCTAAGACGAGTTTGTTTTATGTTATTTTAGTGATTAATTAGTTCCGATCCAGTTGCAGCCACAATTATTTTTTTATTTATTTCATTTTTATTATCTTGAACTTAATCATTTTATTGAATTTTTTTATTTATTTCATTTTTATTATCTTGAACGTTTCTTATTTTATTTTTTGAAAACTCTGTGTTTTTTTAAAAACGAGTTGATTGGGTTAAGTTTGTCGACTATAGAGGAGTTGGTTAGGTTCTGAAGTTTTTGGACCTTGCGTTCAAAAATGGGACAATATTACAGAAAACGAAAATATTATCGTAAAAGATAACAAAGTTCAAGTTAGATTTTTACATGCGTATATTTATATACAAAAGATAAGCGATGCGCCGTGGTTTTGCAACGACTAGAAGTAAGTTTTTTAACAATTCTGAAATGTTTATACCTTGTTAATAATAATATTATTATTTATTGTCTTATATTTAGCACGGTTAGTATAACATTGTTCCTGAAATTGAAGCTTTCTATCACTGACTCTTAGACTATATGTTAGCTTGCTTCGTATAATGGTTCACTGTGTGTAGTAGCCGAACAATATTATATTATGTACCCATCTATACATATAAGTCAGCATAAAGCTCATTGGGCTTTGTAGTATGTGTACAATTATACAATACAATGTACATTATGGTTCATAGAATATGTTATGAATTGTTTATTATTTTCGATTTTATATACACGAGTAAACCAACTTGTGTCTACGAGGGTTTCACTTTATGGTCAGCTTTTCAAATCACCAATGCTCTCCTGATAAGATCTTATTGTTTGCCAGTTAATTTTTCCTCCTTTTAAAATACTCTATTTAATTTAATTAATTAAAGAGAAATGAAAAAAATACACATATACTAGGAGTCAAATCCGGATTTCTTGGATTCATACCAAGAACTTTTACCAATTGGTGTATAAATGCTCTAGATATAAAGTGCAATTTTTCAACTTTTATTTTTACCCGACAGTCAAGTACTGGTTATATTTTTCGCGCGATCTTGTATGATTATTTGTTTGTAAATATTATTATTATCTCGTATCGTCCAGATTATCTCGTATCGTAAGATTTCGACATTCAAGGTATCGTTATTTTCGTCATGTATCATATATTGTTATATCGTCGTGTTTGAACAAAAAAAAAAAATAGCAGTCATAGAGACTGCCGATAAAAGTGAAAACTTAAAACTTTTAGTATAAAAATTTGAAATTTCATTATATCTGAATTAAAATGATCAACATCAATCTGTTTTTTACTTCTATTGATACTCCGAGCAACAATTATATGCATGTTTATATGGGTTTTTATCATTTATATATATAACAGGCTATACAAGATTATGACAAAATATAAATACAATTCAATTGAAATAACAATTAATATACAATCATATGATTTGTGGATAGTATTTGTATTTACATAAATTTCATATGCACTTGTTAACTAATGTTACACAATACGTCAGCTGTATAGCTACAGATATACTGGTATAACCATGCGCCGCACAGCATGTCGGTGACGCGAACCAATAACATTTTCCCTTACCAAAAAGTACACAACGTCGCGAAAGAAGTTTTCACTTCGATAATAATCATCCAACTCACATATGTAAATATTATTCTAAAACAATGTAAGACATAAAATGAACCACAATGTATTCTTTGTATTCTTTGTATGTAGTATGATGGTGTTACATGATCCACTTCTACCCTCTCGTGAAACACCAAACAATGTTTCGCTTACTAAAATTCATAATAAAACAGTACTAAATATCGTATAAAATTTATTAGTTATCATGTTTCTATAAATTTGTGAATAAATTTCTGTATGTATTTATTCTGTGTTGTTTTTACTGACTATTTTTATTTTTATTTTGTTTTATATTATTAATTTTTATATTTTAGGCAATATTAATTTAACGAGACAAGGCGTTTTCAATTTTTTTTTCCTTCCGCTAATATTATATTTTTATTTTATGTTTTGTGTTCAATAATAACTATACATTTATTGGTTTATGAATATTACATACATATTTATTTACGATTATACAATCGTATACGTTTTATAGAATTTATTTTTCAAAATTTTTTTTGAATACCATTGACCTAGAAATCAATTTTATACAAATAATTTAAAAAAATGGATTATTTGATAGTATGAAGTATACTGTCATAATAAAAGATTTTACTAAAAAAAAAAAAAAAATCTTAAGATTTATTATGTGAAGATTTTAAATGTCACATCTCAAATCCAATATGTCGTCCATTCACCCAATCGTGAAATGAATCCGATTTTCGTATTTTTTGCGTAATAAATTACCGTATCATTAATTACATCGCAAATAGAAACAAAATATTTACAATTTTCTTAAGAGGATTTCTTAAAAATTCTCTTTAAAGCATCACAAAAAGGAAAATTTTCGTTGGGAATATAATTTGGTATTTATAGTAATATTAATTGTAAAAAAAATAAAAAATCGGGTTCATTTGGGGGTTATTCGACTATTTTAAAAATTGTGCTTGATATTATTCCTAAGAAATAGATAGACTAGGAAGAAAAAACGGTAGAGCAGGAAAGTCAGTAAAAAATACTGATACATGGAAGACCTTCACATCATACTGCACATATATGAATGCAATTGAGTAGCTTGAGTAGCATGGGCAACTTTCAACACTCTTTTTTTGTAAAAAAAAAAAAAAACAAATTGTGTTCAATTGTGATAGTATTGTGAAGCTGCTGCATTTTGAAACAAAATTTGCAATCGACATCAAAAACAATACTTTAATTATAAATTACCTAACAAAGTCTGTATTTATAGGTTAAAATATTTGTTGAGGATGAAAAAAAAATTATTTTGAGTGGTCTGTGATATAAAAGTCATTACAGAAAATAAATTTTCAAAAATATATGCATATTAAGCCAAGGGCCAGATTACCTATTCGACAGTTATATCACAACGACTGGGAATTTGAAAAACTGTTATAATGGTTGTGTGAATAACCTTCTTATTGAATACCGTTCGTATTCGAGAATTATCGCAGATAGATTGCCGAATCAGCTGTATTACATAACCGTTAATCATTTACGGTTCCGCTATGCAAAACAGCTAAAACAGGTTCAGAACTTTTACCCGCAAAATGGCATAAACGTTTTGCATTTATCAATGTAGCTGGTCATGTTGTCCTTTACCAAACGCTTATTGTGATTGCAGATAAGTTATTTTTAGATTAATTAATGCAATAAATAATCATAATTTTAATGTAAACTCTGCAAAACGTCTAAATTTGGGTAGCAGTTTTGTAGCAATATGCATAACTCAACAGTTTTGTGAAACAACTGATTCCACAATCCGGATACATGAATTTTAAGCTTCCCGCGACCGTTTTAAAATGATTGTCAAATACTGCTCCTGGTCCTTGATCTATATGTTTAATAATATATTATTAAATTATGTACATCCACACATTTGGATTCAATGTATAAAATTTATATAAAATGCAAAATAAAAACGGAAGTTATTTTAAATTATTGTCAAATGAATATTATTACCAGTGTTGTTTGTTCGCTGTACACAAATCTAATTGTAAATAAATATATGTAGTATAATAGTAATTACATTTTTTATACATCTAATTGGTATCATAAATTGTAATGAGTATTTTACTTAAAATATATATACAAAACAAAACATTAAAATTAAACTTTGTTTTTTATTTTAAATTTAAAATTTATTTCTATAGTTCTTATGCGTTTTATTAGAAACATCATTTATGTATTTACAGAATGATTTAAGAAACTACTGTGACTAACTAAAGGTTTTGGTAGTCCAGTTAAAGATGTTACAAATAAGGGAAAATAAAAGAAACCGCTCGTATTTTGCTAAAACTTTTTTGCTAATTGTTTCTTAGATATGAAATATCATTAGTAAGGCATGAGTTAGTGGTGTAAATGTTTCTATTTGTTAATGAAACAATAAATTGTTAATTTAATGGAACGGTTAAAGTTGACATACAAAATTAATAAATAAACTTGAATAAAGTATATGTTTTACAAGTATAATAATAGTTTTCGATTATTTGACAAACACTTTACATTTATGTCATACAAGTTGCCTTTTTACTAATTTTTTATGTGAACTTTAACATTGATCGTTTCATTGAATTAATAATTTTTGTTTATTAACAAATAGAAACATTTGCACCACTAACTCGTGCCCTACTAATGATATTTGACACCTAAGAAACATATTTCTTGAGGTTTTACCAAAACGCGAGCGGTTTTTTCCATTTTCCTTTATTAGCCGATTTTTTACTGTACTATAGGGAAAATAAACATTTTGTTAAACAAGTAAAAACAAACAATTCAGTTAATTGTTGAAATGTATAGAAAGTATGTTGAATGTCAGTGCTTGCATTTTTTTAAATATATTAGAAGAGTTTAAAAACCAACACAATAGGGTATTCTACTAATTTTGAAAAAGTACTTCGAAATGTTGATTTTGCTAATAAAAAGCAACAAAAAATTTATTTCGGAAAAATACACTCGCATTCATGCCAAAAACTTAAATTAAATTTCAAACCTTTTTTAAACTGTCAAAAACGTGGGCTTCCAATTTGATGACCGGTATCATTATACGAAATAACACAATTAAGTTTGACAAATATATTCATAGACAACTGATTATAATAAATATAAATACTTATTATCTATGGATAAATTATGCGCAGCTGTCTACACTGAAGTAAATGATGGTCTACGGTTCATACCGATATGACATTACACCAGCGTTTGCCCGCGTTTTAGGTCTCATGATTTATAGTTTAAAAATTACGATTTTTCATTTTAAAATTATAAAAGAAAATGTGCTTTTATGACTCGATATCAGAATATTTAAGTATATTTTTTCTAAATGAACGTGTAAATTCTATCAAAAGTACATTGGCTACCATTAGTAATACCTTGTCTGATTTCCCCCTTCAAATTTTAAAACTACCAACAGTCAAATTCTTTTAGGGTAGCAAATATTATTTTAACTTCAATAAAAAATACATTAGTACCTACGAAAAAAAAAAAAACATATTTGTTTTTGTTGAAAACCATTGGAATGAGTTTAAAATAGCATGAATAGAATAATTTATAAAGAAAACATAGCACAAGTGAACGCTGATGTAGTGTTAAGGGTAGCAGCCTCGTTTTTTTGAATTTACTCTCTAGAATCTCCGGTTATATGTCCTCTTCATCATTGTTAGCTGTGAATGTTTGTTCACTTTCTGAATGAAAGCTATTGCTTTTACACTGAAAAATTAAAATTATACATTTTTATGATATCTTCTGGGAAAATCATTTTGCTTTGTGATAACCGCGTCAAATATAAAAACAAAGGGGTTTTTCAAAAGCTTATAATTACCAAGGTATTTTCAATTAAGGGAAGTTATTAAGTTGTTGAAGATAGTCATACTATGGGTATAGTATCAGAAAATTCTAATTTTGTATAGGTACTTATTAAGGATATTCGATTGATCTTCTCCTACTTGAGAAAAACTTAATGAAAGCTCGGATCATTAAGACGAAGAGCATAGGAAAGAGGTTGTGTTTTTAACAAGATTTTTTATTCTAAAAAAAAAAAAAAGCAAGAGATGAGAAATCGAAGAAGTACGTTAATAATGCGTTATCAAACGTATATCGTGCAAAACTGTATCTACGCTTCTAAAATGTGAAAATAAACGATAATTATTATTTAAAATTTATCTTGACTTATTGAAAAAAATATAACATTAAAAAAGTTACTACAGTAACCTCTTGTTAATTTTGACCTAAATTTGGAGTGTAGGAATGAATTCTTTACCGCACTAAGGCGGTTTGAACTAGTTTCCCCTCGAATACTGAGTGAGAAAAGTAGGTTTTACCCATGTGCGTAGTATGGTTGCCCTTCATATTAAAACTGGATGGTTTGTAGTCCGACAATCTAATTGTTGTTTTTTTTAGAATATAAAAACATGGAAATTAATAAATTTAAGATTATTGTACTCTTAAAAAGTCTCGAAGCCCCATACGAATTTAGTAAATCACTGTCAATTATTGGTCTGATTTACAAATGCCATATCCATCAAAGCTTGTTTGAGTACAGCAACGAAAAACAACAACAACATACTACTGCACAACAAATAAACATAAATCACGGAAGTATAGCAATTATAATTAGAGTGGGGTTTTCCTGACCTCACTCATGCCATTATTCTCATACCCATGCAAACATTACAAACCGTGTATGCACCACACACCTCCACCGCAGCACCAATGCCACGTTAGCATACCATTCACATACAAACAACACATAAACAAACCAAATGTAGTTAAGTTTCCAAACTTCTCTATTTTTTAGTCTTAAAACACATAGCTAGGAGCTTATGCATAGTCAAAATGTTTTTGCTTATTAGTGCTTTTTAACCCTTAACCAGAACTCTGGTTCTAGTTGACTCATTCGTAGCAATTAAGCATTAAAATATAGACTTGCCTTTCTTCTGCACCCGAATTTTTATAGAATTGGAGCTCCAATGCGCAATTTGCAGTAGTGTTTTTGACACCACGTATATTTTTCAGGATAAATTACACCCACATATGAAACTTTTTTGTAAAGGGTTTTTTTTTTGACAAACAAACGAGGTTTTTTGGATTTTTTTTTTATATCTTATTATTTTTGGCAAAAAAAAAAAAAATAAATAAAATGAAATAAAATCACGTAAGTATTAAAGAGTATTACAAGATTTATTATTTTTTTAGACAGAAACACAGAAAAAGAATACTAAAGTATTATAATAAAAATTGATATAAAAAATAATTGAAGTCGATAGGAAAAAATTGTCCTTTTCAGAATCGTGGAAACCGTTTTGTAAAATCACATTTCGATGTATATTTATCAATATTCCTACCTATCATTAGCCAGCGATTTTTAGGGTATTTATTAATATAAAAAAATTGTTTAAAATCATATTTTAAACAATGATATAACAATCGTTTTTCTCCAAATTCTTTATTGAAGTAATTAATTTGATTTGTAAATCGTATGTAAGTAATTTCTGTTGATAATGCAAAACCCCGCTCACTATCTGAGACATTGAAAATTTTATTTCGTAAAAAATGCCTTTACTATTTCCCCATCAAATTTAAAAATTAATTTAAGTCAAGTTTGTTTTAGTTCGTTCGTATTTGATTTATAAGAGCCAGTTTGATATCTCACCGTTTATTTGACGCCCTCTACCGGAAAGATGCAGCACTACAACTACCTCAAGTTATAATTTTTATATTATATATAATGTTTGTTATTTTTTAAGCAGATTTTAAACTTTTCATTTTTGTAATTTAGCGAAATCCTTATGTCTCCATAAAACTAAAATATGTCAGGATCGTTAATATGAAGCCATCCCACATACGAAGTTTCAAAAATATGGTAATCAATAAAAAACTATCACTAAATACTACGTACTAAAGTATAATTTATCTACAATCTATGACTTACACAGTGTTACAAGAATATGTAGCAGGCTACGTTTTATCCACTTCTTCACATATAAAAACCAGTAAAAAATGTTGAGTAACTTTTTAAGCCTTTTTGTATTTGAACCCACCATTTTGCTTTTTTTTAGAAAAATATATAAATCCATAACCTCTTCAAGTTATTCTTATGAACCTCATAAAATCTGTTAAATACTTAGGGGATAAGAAACAGAAACCTATAATAAATAATAAAATCGACCAAAAGTTGATGACCGAATTTGACTTAGTTTTATGCTGTAGAATTTGGTAATGCATAGCCCGTAGCATAGTTTTGTAGCTCACTGTTTATAAAAACTTCAGTTCGTTATTTGTACTTTGCTTTACGCGCAGAACCTTCAATGAAACAAAAGAAATTTAATATAAAAAGGAAAGGCTTCCAATTTTAAACGAGTTAATCAGTTATTTTTTTCATGCTATTGCTCATACAAAATATTAAAAAAAGTTTTTTATTGACAAGTAGAGGTAGATACTTTACATGGTAGCGCAGATCAGTGCAATTTTGAAAACGCTCTAAAATAAAATATCATCAGTTTTTACCTCCTTAAATTTTTTCATGTCGTTTATAGTTATGTAGAGTTTAGCGGTATTTCCAGCATGCAAGCACTGGCACAGATTAGGTCTATTTTTTTCACAAACTCAGAATAATGTTAGGTCTATGATCCCGAAATTGCAGAATGTTTGGTTGTTTAGATCGCGAGATAATCAGCTGCAAAGTGCGCAATTTCTCCATTCAAAGCCTGTAAAACTCACAGTCCTCCTAGCCATTTTTTGCGATGTTACGACACAATTGTAGAAAAAAG
This sequence comes from Chrysoperla carnea, assembly GCF_905475395.1. NCBI lineage: Eukaryota > Metazoa > Arthropoda > Insecta > Neuroptera > Chrysopidae > Chrysoperla > Chrysoperla carnea. Next base: position 58,485,939 of record NC_058339.1, read on the forward strand.
TAGGAGAGTTGAAATGAATGTTTTTAGAATAAAGAAAAAATATAGCAGCCCGTCATTTTGTTTTCGAGATATTAGTTTGGTCATAAATTGATCAAAATTGGAAACTTACGAATTCTTTCTGAAACTTTGGAATTTAAAAGTAAGTCCTATTCTTTGTGTGTGAATAAAAAGTCGTTCAATTTTATCGAAAAGTGGGTTTTACCATAGTTTTAGCATAGGAACTGTAAATACTATGCTGGAAATACCTGAAGAAAATTACATTCTTAATAAATAATTGTATTAATTATACCGTAAAATGCCTACACCTGGACGAACAACATTTTATTGTCATTAAAATTTATAAGAAATTAAACTACATTTACGAAATTAACTGAATTTACTTAAAAACACAGAATTATATTCTTCAGAAACTTAGTTTTCTTCAGTACTTTTTCATTTTTTTAAATGTATTTTAAGGTTTTAATAGGATCATTTGAAAAAGGGATAGTATTTCTTCTTACATCGTTTTCAAACTCGCATACTTCTCAGCTCCACTATGTACATGTATGTACAATTTTAACATAGGTCGAATAAATAGCGTGCGACGGAAACACGCATTCCCTTTTCCATTTATAAAATGTGGCATGCAGCACAACAAAAACACACCACACGTTGAATGAACAACAACAAAAAAAAAACCATTATCACGCATATTCGATTTTCTTCTAATATATTTTTCAATTTGTTGACTTCATTATTATGATCAACCATACTAACAATATAATTAATTATTATCAAAGTATTATTTTCCACCATTCTTTAAAAATATTATTATTATCTATTTAGACCGGCATCTGACAACACATTATTTTATAAGCAAGTGTTTGCCATTCATACCAACGTTACGTTATTGTAAAATGCACAATTGATTCATTAATTTCTCATTCTCACTCTAGAAGGATAAAAAATAATTGAATAATCTCCATAGCTGATAAGAGAGTAAAAGTGGTTTTTTTAATTTATGACGAATAACTTTCTTATTTTTATTTTCCGCCATCTCTTACAAGTTTCGAATATTATTAATCTATTTCCAAGTCACTTGCGCTAAAACACGGGTAGATATTAGAAAATAGTGCAAGATATCATCTTTTACAATGACTTAATGCCTGTAAATCGAAACTTTTGTTAGCTGCCGATCCATATGTGTTTCTTTCCATTTGTGAATAGTGAAACAACTATCCAGTTGAAAACTTATTGATTATAAGTGAAATTGAAGTTTTATAGGGTGTTTTTGAATAAATGTTCGTAATTAAAGGAGGTGGCAGTGTATACTCCTCTGTGTCACAAAAACGCACGAAGTACATTTAGTACTATACGTAAGCCGGACATTTTTTGTGACACAGAGATACATTTGACTCGGTTTTTTTTTTTTTAGTAAAATAAAAGTCACGAAAATCTGACTATTAGAAAGTTATTTTCTCACCAAAACAAAACAAAAAAATTCGATTATTTAATCTAGTTTTTAAAAATTGTTCCCGCTTTTTGCAGCTTTCTTAAGCTTGATCCTCTAAAAACTTTGAAACTATCAAAAATTTCATAAGCAATCGTTTTATTTTTAAATTTGACAAAACTTATAATTATATAAATAAACTAGCGGACCCCACACACGTCCTGTGTAATCGTAATTCCAATTCATTAATACCTACCTATGCAATGTTAGCATAGGCCAGGCCACGGCCAAACCTTAGGCCTTCGACCTGGTTGAAGCCTTCGGTAGAAGAGCTCGCTGCCCTCGCATATAGCTATGATAAATACCTCTTCACAATACCTAAATAATAATAAATAATAGCTCAATACTATTAAAAATACATAGTACGTAGTACGTTGTAATAAAACGTAATATATGATTTATATGCGCTCCCACCATTTAATGAAATTTAAATTTTTTTGATGCGGAACCCTAAAAAACATTTATAATGGATCGAAATCTTAACCATCATATCCACTTGAACACACACACAAATTTTCATCAAAATTATTCCGTCCGTTTAGGCAATGACTAACATCTATGCACTCGAAATAAATATAATAGAGATTTGGACTCAAAAAAATTGATAGCAGATTTCTTTGACGATTGTTTGAGTATTAATTGGAAAATCGCTTTAAATATTTTCGGAAAATATCTTATTTTGGAGCAATTCTGTACCAGAATTGGAAAGAAAAATTATAAATTTCGATAAACATCAACCACCTTTCCACGTCTTATTACTTAATGAAATCATATAGCTACGCTTTTTATGGGTTCTATGTTCATGTATTGGATATTTTCGAAATAATTTTCATTAAAAAGCAATCAGTATGTTATTATCAGATCCTTTTATCACCACTTGCAAAACAATTATGAGAAATTCATGTTTAAAATAAAATTACTAAGCAATATTTCATTTTTTACATTGTGTATGGGAGAAAAATATTAGATTTTTTTAACAAATAAAAAAATATTATATTATCCACAGCTTTTGAGCGACAAGCACACACAGACAGTAGTCAGCCAACATAATAACAACAAAAACAAAACAAACAAAAATTGGAAAAATTTGTTACGAGTACGCTAAAAATGAAAAATATAATAAAAATGACCATGAAGCTTACAATACCAAATGTTTACGTTTCTATTATTACAGAACAGCAGAGAACGATATGTAATTGTGTACGTGCGTTTGTTGTCTATCTGTCTGGTGTGTACAATGGGTTAGTGTTGCTTGGCTATCTATGGACGTGACATTTGATGGAGTCATCTGCAATCTGCAACAACCAAAAACAAAGCCAATACTATAATAATAATATAACAATGCTATATAAAAATAATAACGATTTTTTCAGAAACAACAGTTATTTGTGGTTCAAAAATTTACCCACAAAATTAGTTTTATTATTAAATAATATATTTATGCATTTTTACAAATAAATATACATTATCATTGATAAAAAACCTTTAAAAATTGACATTTGGCTTTATTAATCCTTCTTTTCCATGCAGGTTATAGGGCTCATTGTGATACCATATATTTGTTTTACCACCTTTCCACTGATAATTTCATTTATCAGCTCCTCAATTTCAGAGGCTGAGTGCACCTCCTTCATGCATATACCATGCACTACACCAGCCCATCACAACTATTAATTAAATTAATTTTGTTGCGACGGCGGCAATCGAACCCCCTACCCTAAGCATACCGCGGACGGAATTGGTTACGCCTTAACCAACTGAGCTAATAGGGCGACCACGCAGCTCGTGTTAGCTTTCAATCGCGCGAGCAAGATTCAAATTGATGAATATCGTTTTTTTAACACGCATGTTAGGTTGACCTGTGTATGTACACTCTGCGTCACAAAATCTGCACAAGTTGATTATCCTTATTTATTAAATCAGCAAAAATTCTAAGGTTTTGTTGATAGGTTATCACATGAATACCACCAATTAGATATGATAAACTATTCTATTATCATATCCAAGTAAATAGATTGTTATTCGCCTTTGTTACTCAAAGAGTACAAAATCGTTATCATAGCGAGATTTAAAAAATAGGAACATAAAGTATAATTTTAAAAACTGAAAAACATGCTTTATTGCTCTCATCATAATTTTAATTATAATGTAAAATTCAAAACGTTAAATGTTCGATATTTGTCAAATTAGCTAATTAAAGGAATGAATATAGAGAGCGTCCTACGCTTTGAATTTTACATTATAACTGAAATTATTACCCACTTTTTGCTTTTTAGCTTTTTTTTTTAACTATACTTTTTTATTTTTCTATATGAAAGATATTTGAATAACAAAAACAAAAATCGTTTGGTCAAACACGGAATTAAGAAGAATTGTCCGGTAACTTGAAAATGGCAGAAAATTTTAATTTCAATGAGTCGTACCACGGACATCCTTTTTTATCAGTTTTCAGACAAAATGATTTTTGTTTTTTTTTATTCAATTACCTTCCCAACAGAAGAATAGCAAAGTAAAACTGAAGCTTGCCCGAGTAATTAAAACTTTTTGAGCCGTGTGAAAGAGAACGGCTTTTGGTAAGTAAAAAAGTTGTTATGCGAAGCATTAGGTCACCCCTCAATTTTTAGAGGCGTATTTATCAATAAAAATGTATTTTGATAGGCGGTGGGTAATAATAAGTTCAATTGAAAACTTATATGAATTTATTTCATAGAAACTAAACATTTAGATGACATGAATCCAAGAAGTCCTGGTTCGAGTTTTTTTTTTCAATTCTCTTTAATAAAGATTACTAGACAAGATATTTGTCAATATTTAGTTTATGCTATGTATGTATCATATTAAAAATCATCAATTATAATCGAGAGACCATGATGTAAATAAATATCGCATACATGATTAAAAGTAAACAAAAACAAAAAGTAATAATCATAAATAAGTGAATAAACAAAGTAAAAATAAAAATTCAACGAGTTGAAAAAATTGCACTCTGTGTCTAGAACTCGAATGGCCTTGGAATAGAATTGGTAGGGCGCTTGACATGATTCCGAGAAGTCCGGGTTCGAGTCCTGTTTCGAGTGTATTTTTTTCAGTTCTCTTTAATTACTATAGTTTATTTGACCATTAATTATTACTTGGGTATTCAATCGCTGACCTTATGCCTAAACATTTTTTTTTTTCAAAAGAAAACCGCAGTAAATTGTCCTACTTTTCAAGGTTGTTTTGGCACAACTCTTTGGCAACATTTTTTCTTCATAACTGCATAATCATTTATTTAAAACTTTTCTCAAAAAATTGTTTAAATTTTAATGAAAAACAAGTAGATAATAAAATTGAAAGAAAATCTAACTATGGAATAAGGAATTGATATTTTCAGACCTTAATTCATAAATTCAGCAACAATTTATGTGTTTAATATTTTTTTACTCAGATATGTTAATTAACGCTTTCTAACTTTCACGTTGTAAAATGAAATAACATAATGACACAACATTTTTAATTAATTGAAATAGAAATTTCGTAAAACCCTTCAAAAGTAGACAATTTTTAACATATTGTACTATTCGTTTATAACCATTTTACAATTTTGTTAATATATTCATGACTATACAATAATGTATGTTGAAAATGGTACACAAAAAAGGGGAAAACACTCGTTTTACATTCATGTAATAAATAGTTCTCAATAATATGCATAACTCCGCGACATATGGGATAGTGGCTGATGGAAGGCCACAAGAAGAGTTAACTAAAAAGATTGATACATTCTCCCTTATTTCGCGTCGTTGCTTGTGAGATGACATTTAATTTTAGTACCCTACTCGATAAGTTTTGTTAATTTTTCTTAGTAACAAATTACTATTTCGCTCCGACAATCAGAAAACATAAGAACTTCAGTCGGTTAAAAACACGACCATGGTCTCACACAAACGATTCAATTAGAAATTTTTTCTATTCATTTTAACCTTGTGTTTATAAGCTGTAAAAAATTTTAGGACCGTTGAACGTCTCAGTTCTGTGCTATAAATTTTGCAAACAAAAGTATGTTTATATTAATTAAAAAACTAGTGATACTCTAAGCCAAAATAGGATGTAATTAACCGTTATGAAAGCGCATTAAATGAAGATGCTTTTTTGAGAATATTTAGACATCATGTATGGTACCACAATGGGCTCTATAGCCTAAGTGTGTCCTTCGTGGACAGCCAATATAAGCTAACCTAACCTAACCTAATTTAATCCAGAACTGAAATGTTTACTTTAAGCCAAAATAGGAAGTAATTAACCATTATGAAAGCACATTAAATGAAAACTCCTTTTTGCGAATATTTAGTCTTTTCTAGAATTGAAATGTACAATCGGCAATGTTTTCAATTTACTTCTATGCTGTAGTCTTTATGGTGCTTTCTATACTGTGTCCTTGACAAATTTACTGCACTAATACAACCAACTACCTTAATCAATAATTGATTTTGTCTTTTATTGAAGATAATTTTTAAAAAATTGACTTTCCTAATACCTCTATAGTTAAAACTAAAATTTATGTACACATGAGAGTACAAAAATTACTACAAATTGTCATCATGGATGACTCTAAAATAGGGCACTTATACAATGTACTATGGTCCAAAAGTACCATATAATATCACACATACGTTTATTCGGTATATATACGTCAGTATACACAGGGTGAGCCATTATAATCTATACGCCTAAATAGCTCATTTTGTAGTTACCCAATCAAAAAATAACATTAACAAAAGTTGCTGAGTTTCTTTCGGAGGAAATGCGTCTTAAAAGTATGTCATTATTGCATTCAATCGAAAGAAAAAACGCTTATAGTTTATCGATAATTGAAGGTCGGTCCTCTGTTGCTCTTGACAACTTTTGGCTAAAGCATTTTTATTAGTTTGCATCTTTTCTTTCGATTAAATACAATAACGACATATTTTTAAGTCGCATTTCCTTCGAAATCTAACATTTTTCGGAAAAATATTTCGAACAAAAATTGTTAGTTTTTTTATGAGGATCAACTTTTTAATTTAGAGTGTTTTTCTATCTCTTACCGTTTAGGGTCTAAATTGCCTATGATAGAAACTCAAAGAACTAGGCTCAATCTGATGTCAGAACATTATGTTTTCCATCAAACTCTACAACTTTTGTTATTTTTTTATTGATTAGCTTCAAAACGAGATAGATGTATAGATTAAAATGACCCACCCAGTATACCGAGCATCGGTGTATATATACGTATATTATTGTCGGTACAATTATATGTCACTAAATGAATACTTTAAATTGAAAATGTTGTTATATTCAGAAAATTTTTCTATTACACAATATTTTGTGCAATTTGATTACAAATGATTGTATTTTTTTTCTCGTTTATCTAATTAAAATAAATTTTCATGTTTGATTGCTGTTCCAATTTTTATTGAACTACCCAAAATTATATTGACTCTTTTTTTTTTTAATTTCTGAAAACGTCAAACGAATAAAATTTTTTTATATATAAGTATTTTTTATATTATTATTAGTTAAAATTTCAATTCTCTTTAGAAAATTAGAAATTTATGTTTTTTAACGTTTCGTCACTAAAAATATTTTCTTTTGTCACTAGTGGTGGGTATGAAAGTATAAAAATTAGAGGTTTCTTTTAGAAACAAACTTATGAACTGTATTTTATGTTATTTTATGGAAGTATGAGCATGTTTCATTTATAGGCTCAAATTTTTTATAGATAAACTTTTTTTCAACGAATCATTGAAAATCGAGATAAAATCAAAAAATCGATATATTTTGAAAATTTTGATAAATTTCACTTGTAACGAATGAAAAAAAAATCATAACGCAGGAGCTGTGTTAGCTAAGCGAATTCCCTCAGAGATTGAAAAAAAAAAAAACATTTTTCAAAATATCTAATATTGCATTTTTATTCTTCAAGAACTTTTATTTCGAAAACTAAGCGTCTAGACAAAAAATCCCAAAAATACTTTTGTGCTTAAAACTAATCAAAAAGTACAAAAATAATATTTGATGATGTATTTTCAAATAACTTCATGAATGTAGACGAAAAATAAAAATACAATTTTCGATATCTGCCTTCGTTTTCGAATTTTCGTAAGCTAAATAATTTAATATTTTGTAAATTACGTCCGATATTTTCGTCATATATCGTCAAATATATATTTTTTTATTTGAAATTACTTGATCATACACGCCTCATACATCCTGAATAGATAGAATATAAAAACTTTCAAAACATGGGTTTCAATAGGCGTTGATATTAAAAACCATTCTAATTTATAACAATACCATCAAAATGTCTGAATGAATATTTAACAAAAGAAATCCACTCTTGTATGGTATAGTAAATCACTCCCGTTTTTTTGTAATTTGAGCCAGCTTTATGGCTCCCCAAACCGCTTAAATCAAAACTCATCTAAAATAAAACGAAGGCTTCCTCAGTAGTTAACGAATTTCGGAACAAAGGCCTGTCAAAAAATTGAAGTAGGGTAAGTAAATGCTACAACTCAACTTGTTTGAAACATATCTTTAAATAATGTTTAAATGCTGGAAAAATAGAATCATCCACTTCGGTTCAATGATTATTTAAGATGTTGCCAGCGATACATAATAAAAGTAGCGATTATTTAGAAAAAAAGAAATTACTTTGGATTTTGACTTTTCCATCTGCAGAACCCTATATTAAAAATGGAAGCCGAAAAATCATAAGCCATTATCGGCAGATTAATCGGGCCTAATATTTGTCTGGGAAGAAAAAATGAAAAACCATATTCTTATATGTTTAAAGGCATTTAATGTTTTGTGTACCTATATTTTACAAAAAAAAAAAAAAAATTGTGTATCGAAACCCGGGCAAGTATTAAAACTGAAATTCTGAGTAAATGTGTGTTTACAACTATACAAAGCTTTCATGCTTAAAAAAAAGGTTTGACAATAAAAAAAATATTTGACTTCCAGAAACGAAAAAAAAAATTAGGTTATTTAAAAATACAAATTACCTACACACATATACAAATTTTTAAGAGGAGAATTTTTGAATATATACAGTAATTTTATTTAATTGTTATCTTGATTTACCGCGTTGTTCGTGTCTCCCACTTGATTTCATTTTAACTCTCTTTATACAACTTACAAGTTTCTTATATTATTAACACCACCGCATACCACCACCTGTGTGCAGAGTGTTCGTTCATTGTGTGTTATATGATGTCGTTGGGGATGATGGTGCTAGTGGTGATAGTACCACCACTATCACCATATCATGAACAAGCAGTGGTGAATACGATCTTTAAATATCAGATAAATTACTTCCAAATCCAACTTTAACAAACAGGACAAGCATGTTTATAAGGATGAAAATTCAGAAAATCCAAACTTTTTTTTTATATAGTAGGTGGCTGGTTGGTAACTTATCGATAAATTACAGGTTTTTATTTAAATCGTGAATGCATTGCAAATACTATAATAGAATATGAATTCTAGCAAAAAGAAAGGTTTCAATAAAAAAGATCAACTTGGCCTCGAAAAATTAGAAGTTCTCATTTTTAATCCCCGAATAAAAAGAGGGGTGTTTTAAGTTTAACTTATGTTCTGAATCTGTGTATCTGTGTGTCTGCCTGTGCCATCGTCTAAACTTTTAAACGAAGGAACTAAACTAAAGAACTTCAAACGACCGCGCAGATTTTTTTGAAATATCGCTCGAACATTCTCAATCATAAACTAAAGAAAAAGTCAATCATAAACTAAATAATCATAAAATTAGTTTATCAGTTTAGAAGGTACGATTCTACAAAATCGGGTCTGATTGATTTGATTGTGGCATGGTTGCTTCCAAACTGATAAACCGATTTTGATTCTTTTTTAAATGGTAATCTAATCGAGAATGTTCTTCAAATTCAAATGTCCTAAAATGTGATGAAAATGTGGCAAAAACGATCATAGCTAAAGAAGGTCAAAAAAATATCACAAAAAAGATCTTCTTTTGATTTTAATTTTAAGAAAGATAGCGATTCTTCTATTTAGCGATAGAAAACAGAACTGTAGGTTGCAACGGCCAAGAAATGTTTTTATACAATGTTGTAAACCATACGCATATAAAAGAGTACAGTACATTAAAAAGAATAATCAAGTAGGTATCTTTTTATTCAATGAAAAAATCAGGTGAGCCTTTTAATTCAATGAGAAAATTGGCTGAGTTGTTTAAGTATAGTTTACCAATTTTGTCTTCGTGGCGCTGATATCTTAGCACTAAAATCGAATAGAAATCAATGGTATACCACGGCAAGTTGGACTTGTATAGACATAAGACTATATTAATTCATTGAAGATACTTAATATCACACAGGCATGATAAGATTTTTTTATTTTGAACTTCGAGATGCAAACAATAATTTTGTATATTAGAAAGTTAAGAATGTCCATACAAACTCTCTTACCGCAGTATACATGGCATTCGTGTATGGTTGTACAGCATACGCATCAAGGGAACTATTATTTTTGGTTCAAACTTTATTCAACAAAAATTTTTATGGTGCAATTTTTTATTGCTTTATACATTTATTATTTTCATTTTTATATCTTCGTTTAATAACACACCAAACACAGGTAATTTTTATTTATTTATTTATTTTAATTAGTTTGTGTATGCTTTATCATTTTTAATTTTGATAAATAATGTAAAAGACGACACGGTTTTGGTTTTTTATCTTTTGATATATATTTTGAAAAAAATGAATAAAATTTATTTTTTCAAAGTTTTTCCTATTTATACCTTAAGATAGTATTAATAGACATTTCTTATTTTAATGTACTCAGACCCATAAGGCCCAATGTTTTTGCCACCTTTTCACTGATTATTTCAGCTTGTTCTCTTTCATGCGTCTTATTTAAATTCACGACAAAATTAATTTAATAATTTTTGTTCTAGAGTGTAATAAGAAAGGGTTTTATGAAATTCAGCTTTAAGATAACAGCAAAATTTGTGAATTTAGTACAATCGTCATCTCTGAATTTAAACAGCGATTTTACGTTTCCCAATCTTACTGTTAGAAACAGTATTAAACATTTTTCCATTCGTTAATACTTTTTACTGTTGCTGTTTTACAAAACATAATCGTTTTTACTGTCATTTTCGTGTTGTTTTGTTTTGTTGGTTTCAGCAGAAGTGTTTTTAATTCTCAAAAAATGCAAAATTAAAACGAGTCCCGTTCAGATTCGTAAGATTCATCATCTAGTCCTACAACGCCTAGGAAGAAAACCAAGTAATTAGGGTTAAAGAGAAATAAAAGCAAAAATGAGAATATCAATTTGATTGGTTAACATGCGATCCTAAAAGTGTTTATTCTGCTAAATGTAAAAATGTTTCACATATACTTTCTATCCCCGCCACTTCAGCCTTTACCGAAAAAGTGTTTTCTGTAATGAATCCGTTAGCATTTTTAATCCCCGAAAGAAAAAAGGGTTGTTATAAGTTTGTACGCTATGTGTGTGTGTCTGCCCGTCTGTGGCATCGTAGCGCCTAAATAGATAAACCGATTTTGATTTTGTTTGAAAAGTAATTTAATGGAGAGTGTTTTTGGTTATGTTTCAAGTGCGAATTTAGGGTTCCGTATCCGACAAAACTAAAAATTGGCGAAGATCTTCCAAATCGGATCAGTTTGGAAATCGTTTTAAGGATAAAGGCAATTTAATGGAAAGTATTCTCAGATATGTGTCAAATGCTAGTTTAAGGTTCCGTAGCCGAAAAATTTGTCGAGGGTTTTTTAAATTTTGTATATTTCACTTGTATGACAAAGAGTGGATCAATGGGGAGACTTGGTAACTTCCATTTCATGAATTACAAATATTTTTTAGTTCAAATAAACGTACACGAAATACATAAATATATCTAAATTAATTCGTTTAATAACTTAATACACAAATATAAAAATGTTTGCAAAATATTTATTATGTTGATGAAAAATAATTTAATTCACCTCGAATTTTTTACGACTATATAACCTCTATTAAAAATAATATTAAAAGGTAAAGAACCCCTTCAATAAAGATATACATATAAACATGTATGTCTACAAGTTGGTTCGCCAAAATGTTGTATCGAAAAAAAAAAATTGTATTAATAATTTAAAACATTTATTTCGGGGAACAGTGATACGAAATTCAACAACAATTATCAGAACAAAAATGCAATCTTAATATCTTAGAAACTGTTAACTACGGATTGTCTGATATTCTTGAATCGCCAATATTTTCTCCTGATCATAAACCATCCATTTTGTTTCTTTCTCACTGTCTGATTTTTACACTTGATGATTGCCGACTCTGAAAGTTTTCTTTAACTTTCATTACTCTTAAGACGTTTTGCTGATTAAAAATTTAAATAAAATTGAAGGTAATAAAAAGACGAATCGGATAAGTCATGTTTTAGACGTGCTGATTATGCTTTCAAAAAATTCGAAAAAATAAGTAAGAGACTAGTCTAAATTAGTAAGAGAATACTACTCTCTGCATTCTAGGCAACACTCGTATGCTTCTTTTTGTATAATGGTATGATTCTTAGACTATGTGTAAATGAATGATCTAGATATTTTCCTTTGGGAAAAATTTTGTAACATTCTCTTGTCTATCGAGGAATTCAAACCAATTGCTAAAACTGATGTATGTATATTCAGAGGACCTAAAAATTTACTACGTATTGAAACAGCTTAATTTATTGTTACCCTACTATCAAGGAGTGTAGGTTATGTATGTTTATTTGTAAATTCCCTTATTATCTCGTATTTTCTAAACGGCTCAATAAATTTCAACATTGAAGGTACCATTATATTTGTCTCAAAACCCAAGTGTGCTTAGATAGATTTTTGAAAAAACAAAACAAAATGGCGGATTTAAAGAGAGAAATAGTAATACATTAATAAAAACAAATTATTGAGAACCTATCGAGTATGGTATCAAAATAAAGGAAATTAAAAGGGGATTACTAAAATAAATATAAATTATTCGTTGAAATTTAATTAGGAAGAATCAATTGGTTTAAAAGTTTTAATATGGTATAATAAAGGTTTTTTTTTTATGCTGAGACCCTAAAAAGTACAAAATAAAATAAATAATTAAAAAGATAAACCCCACTTGCGCTAAATAAAATCTGAAACGGGAGAAACAAGTCCAGTAGTTAACAAAGCTGCTTTAACGGCCGGAGTCCAATAAACTCTAGGACGGCTCAAATTTTTCCAATAATGAACCCTGACTTTAAAGTCGTTAAGTAAATTACTGGAATTGTTTCTTCTTTTTCAGATTTTATTTAACGCAGTCGGGTTTTTTATTCTTTTAATTGTTTATTTTATTTTTTTTATTGCATATTATTGATGAAGGACGTAAGTGGATTTATTCCCATTGCCATCGTTAATGATCTCACTTCGTTCGTGTGAATATTAACTCGTCTGAATTATTGACATTAATTGCACGAGTTGTATATACAATTTTTCTTTAAGAATTCATAATTTTCTTTCTGCACTATTTAAATTAGCTACTTGTTGTACGGAAATTAGTGCTAAAAGAGAGAACTTGTCTGCGTGGTTAAAGAAAACTTCTCTCTTCAAAGAGTACAACAGTTTTGAATGACCTGACTGTACTATTATACATGTACATAATATTTCCAAACTACCTAGTACCTACACATGAATGAGAAAATGATTTTATAATAAATTAAAATATTTTCATGTAACAACTTTTTCTTTTAGAATATTCATACTAAATTAAATATTAAATGTGAATATTTAATAAACCCCTTATAATTTTATCACCGTACTACACACGCTTACCGTTGTCGTTCATTCTATACCCAAATAAATAATATTGATATGCTAGTAACTTTGTTTTTTTTTTTGAGGTTGACAATTAATAATCATGAAATTTTAATTTTTACTGTCTACGATTTTTATAACATGCATACGGTATGTAAATAACCCTCCTGCTTTCCTTCAATAGTGATTGTGGTCCCTTACATGGAAACTATTTGTTTATTGTACATGTATATGAAAAATTGATTTAATATACAAGGTAGGAGTGCAATAAAATGATATTGGGGGAGAGATGTCTTAAAATATGAATGTTTAAAGTGAATATTTTATATAAATGATGGTGGAAAATGTTGTAACTAAATATGGTACAATATGATTATTATTAGATTCGTAATTGTTGTGACTGGATAATGTTTATTTAATAAATTTATAGAATATATGTTACAATCGTTTCAAAAATCATTTTTGTACATATATTTTACAATTTAAAATGATTTACATATTTCATGTCATTAATATGAATATTCCAAGTAGGGTATACAAAGTAGCGTAAGGTAATCGTGTAAAGAAATGGGAGCAATGACATTAATTATCCCTTTCAACTCCAACGATTTACATGAAGTTTAGTATGCAGGAAGTTGCGGGGTGAGTAATCTATCTAGCTATATTTCATTTTTAGAGTACGTCGTTTTATCTCGGAAACTTTAATCTAGGAAACGGTTCCAACAATTTGCATGAAATTTTATATGGAAAGGATTTCGCGGGCGAAAAATCAATCTAGCTAGGTTTCATTTAGCGAAAAAAAAAATCATAACGAGCAAAGCTCGGCCATCTAGGTACTTAGATTAACATAAGTAATTAGTTATAGTTTGTAACCAATTTTTCGTCCCTCAAAAAAAATAGGTTCATACGATTAATCAAATTTTTTTATTATATAATTTCATTTTTGATATCATGATAATTAGTATATAATATTATATTATCCTGAACTGTTCGTACCAACTGCGTTACCCTTATATTATATGAATCTATTATAGGTAGTTATTTTAAGTAAAACTTTTAATATATAAAGCAGGGAATTAATTAACCTGGAAAGATACACATCAGTTGAACTTTGTCAGTTTGTTCTGCTGTTACTACTACTACGAATTTATTATGACTATTTATTATTTAAATTGAGAGAATAGCCTCCCAAATCTACTACCTATCTACAAGTCTCTGATGCCTACATGAACTTGTACTGTGTACGTTGTTCTACTTACTTGAGCGAATGGACTTTATTTTTATTATTCATATTATCTTTTTGTAATTAGAGTTATACAAAGTATTTCGTAGTATAACTAATAAAATTTTTAAAAAAATGTACAATTTGACCTCTATTTACTTTAGCAAACCCATTTTCAGAACATTTTTAATAGGGTACTTTCGGTAGTGAAAAAAAAATTATGAAATTAGGAAAAAGTTAAAATTCATGTAAAAATATACTAAAATATTCTGATTTCGAGCCATAAAAGCACATTTTTCTTTTATAATATTAAAATTAAAAATCGTAATTTTTAAACTGTATGTCACGTGGACTAAAACGCGGACAAGGCCTGATGTGATGTCATATCGGTATGATCTATAGACCATCAGTTAGTTCAGTGTAGACAGCGGGGTATAATATATCCATAGATAATAAATATTTATATTTATGATAATTAGTTGTCTTTAAATATATCTGTCAAACTTATCTGCGTTATTTCGTATAATGATACCGATATTACTTCACCAAATTGTATGTCTGCGTTTTTGACATTTTAAAAAGGTTTAAAATTTAAGTTTTTGGCAAGAAAGCGTGTGTATTTTTCCGAAAAAAGTTTTTGATGGCTTTATTAGCAAACTCAACATCTTGAAGTGTTTTTTCAAATATAGTAGAATACCCTATTGATCAAACCTCTGTTGGGCTTCACTTAGTGTTTTAGTTGACTGCTAAGTTTTTCATATTTTGCTAAATAAACTTTTATGGTGTAAGCATTGAATATTTCAATAACTTAATTCATAATTTTTCTAATTTTTGATATCATATTTTTATGTCATATATATTTAGTTTTTTTTATTTATAGCTAGGACAATACTTTAATACTACGTTCGTATGACAAAATTAACCAAAGATGATTTGATCTGCGATTTGTATCAATAGTTTTTTAAGCGTCTTAACTCTTTTTCTGTGGAGGGGGGGTGTTAAGAAAAATAAAACATTGTTAAATATAAAAAACATACATAAAAAAGGTTGATCAATTTTGTTATAATTTATCAAATTATTGTTCCAGATAGTATAATATTTTTACAAAAAATTTTGATGACTCTTTCGCTAATTGTTGTTGTTACCCTATAAATTTCTTCATTACCTCGTATCTTCGAATTTTTAGTGAAATAAAGCTATAGAATAGGGTACCAAAATAAAGGAAATTAGATTGAGATTTCAAAAATAAACATAAATAGTTATAATATAGTATATATTATATAATAAGAGAGTTTTTGGAAATGCTGGGATATTAAAAGGCCTAAAATAAAATAAATAACCAAAAACCCGACCCGTTAGATAAAATCTGAAAAGAAAGAAACAAGTCCCTGCGCCCATTACAAGCTGATCCGGTTTAAATCTTTCCAATAATGGGACTGTTGAAGCCGTTATGTAAACCACTGGACTTGTTTCGCTCTTTTCAGATTTTATTAAACGAAGTTAGGTTTTTAATTTTTTTTATTATTTTTTAATTTAAATTTTTGATTTGTACACATTTCTAGCCTACTACGATAATTCTGATTCATGTTTATTTCAAAAGATGACTGATTATATTAAAATTTTTTTTTTTAATTTCATCGCCATTTATAATGAATAAAAAGCGTATGGGCTCAGCACTTTACTTTGAGGTTTAAATGGACTTAAAATGGTCAAAACTCTCATTCTCATACTGACTTTTGTTTAAAAGCTCTAGAAACTCTGAAATATATCTAATCTAGAAGCCATTTATTAGTTTTATTTTAGTTTTGATTTATTTACCAGTGGTGATGTATCTAACAGTCGTTAAGTTTCGTTACGAATTGTTATTTCGAAGTAAGCGGAAATATTTTTTAAGGAAATTTTTGAAATTGTTAAAAGTGGCATTAGGTATTAGAACCCAAGTTCCGACTTATTGGAACCGAAATTCCGGCAAGAGAAAAGTCGATATCCCTATGGAGGTTTCCTTCAAAAAATATAACTTGCCAATTTTGAATTATACAAGAAATAATCTACTTACTTAATGAAATTCGCTGTATCTTTCATGTAAATTATGAACATATTAAAAATGTTTATTACAAATTTTGTAGTTACAAAAAAAAAATGTTAAAATTATTTATTATTTATCATAATAAAATTATAATATTCTTGTTTGTTTTATTTATTGAAGTTACAAGGTAGATAGGTAACTGAAGTATATGCTTCATGCCAAGAAAATCCTCTTATTTAATAATACTAGATGATGCTCGCGCCTTCATACTCAAATAAATTATTTACATCTTATAATGCAAAAAGTTCTTTTATCTTATGATTTATATCTTAAAAAGACTTATCCCATCTAGGTGCCCTTCTACATTATGCCTTCGGCGGTCTACTGAACATCCAAAAATCTATGCCTACTATTCTAATGGAATTAGTTTTTAAATACTTCACTTACTACGCTGAAATTGTCTCTAAAAAAAAATATAATAAAATAAATTTTTAATGTTTTTATAACGGACTAAAAAGTATAAAATAATAAATAATAGAATTTAATTGTATATTCGAATGTAATTTAATAAATAAATAAAGATTGAAAATAATGATGTGGATGGCCTTTGTTATAGACATAGTCCGAGAAACGGAGGTTACACCCCATTATTATTATTATTATAAAATAATAAATAGCTATTAAAATACTTGTCAGATTGGAAATGAAAAAAATGGGGCGCATGGATGGCCTTTGTTATAGACATAGTCCGAGAAACGGAGGTTACACCCCATTATTATTATAAAATAATAAATAGCTATTAAAATACTTGTCAGATTGGAAATGAAAAACATGGGGCGCATGTTGCAGATACTACAATCTTTATAGTTATGTATTGCATGCGCCTCATGTTTTTGTTTCCAATCTTGCAAATATTTTGCAAATAGCTATTTATTTATTATACTGGCTATTTGAATGCATTGTCATTCACTTCTGAGCTATGGTCCAAATTTCTAATCACTAGTTCAACGGGAATTTAGTTTAAAATCATATACAAAATTACACCTGGACATACAAAAATAGCGAGTTAATAAAAACATGTTAATATAACACAAAATGCATTTCAAAATACCCGCTAAACGATATTTGTCTGATAAATGTTTGTAAATTGAAGTAACATTAGCACATTGTACTATTTCGATAAAATTAAGAACTATTGCTCAGTGAATCATGATAAAAAAAACTTTCAAATTCCATTTTTTCAATAATTTAGTCGTTTTCTAATGACGAACGCACATAGTAAAAATAGACAGCAATTTTATAATATTATAGATTACAAACATACAAGCAACCACCTTTCTTCTACTTTCTTCTTAACTAACATAAAGTTGTAATGGTCCTAAATAATTCATTTTCACAGAGAGTAACTATATAATTCAGAGTTAGGTTATGTTATGTTATATACATATAAGTTTGAATATATAATGATTCCTTGTACAAGTTGTAAAGAACATGTTTTATATAAAATACAAGGGAGAGTGTAGTACCTGAGATCAAAATTTTAGCTCTTTAAAACCGTATTTATATTTTATTAATTAGTGATGCATGGCATAAGATGTATCCAGGGTCACAACCCAACGTTCCATTTCCATCGATTGCATCTCTTCGGCATGTTATATTTACATTTTACTCTAGCGAATAGAATCGTAGAATGTTGGAAATTGAAACACTAAAAACTCTGCAAGTATTTCCTAAAGCAATTATTCTCTCTTAGTTTCCAGTAAAAAATTCAACTGGTTTTTTTTATTGACTCGGGATGAATATATTACTTTTTTCCCACTTATAATACGCCAACATTTACATGGTAGCTTATAACAAAAAAGAAATTGTTGTAATTTTGGTTAAATCAAGGTACATCATAATTTTTAAACTTTACTTCCTCACAAGTTGTACTTAAAACTGAAATATGACATAACAAAATAACCACGAATAAGAATTGATTTAGGTAGAATATTATTTAAAACACAAGAACATAATTAGTAAAAGATTGAACAGTTTATTACTTTTTGCTTCAAAAAATTTGATTTCCATTTTACTGGAAATCAAAAGTAAATCCGAGTGGACAATACTTCTCTTGAGAATAACAGCAATATCTTCCAAGAAACTAAGAATAATTCTTGGTAAAACGATCCGAGATACAGAAACTTACAATGCTTCAAGATAAAACGACCCAAGGTACGACTTATTTCCCTATATATCTCATCTAAGTCGTTCGTTCGTTGATTCGTACCTGTACTTTTGTTTACATTGACGTGTACTGTTTATTTATGTTGTTTTAATCTTGTATTTTATTTGTTTATTAAATTATTATCACATCAATTTAATCAAGTGATGAAACTTATTAGTCAAATGAGTTTTCTATTTCAAAATTTAAATATATGTAAATAATTGTGAAAATGTTATAATTAGCACTTAAAATAAGCAGTAAAGTAATTGAGGAAAATTTTAATTAGTCGTGTTTTATTCCGAATTCAAAATGTTCATTGATTTCGCGAAAAATATATTAATGTGTTTAGATTCTTGTTGCTATTCCAAGTAAATAAAGATAAAAAGACTTTTGAAAAAAATAACTTTCTTAAAAATATTAATAAAATCTAAAGATATAAGAACATTCCAGGAATATTTTCGATTTTTCCTTTTCCCCTTTTTTTTTCACAAAATGGGTAAAAAAATTTTTGTTTTCAACTAATTCAGTTTATAACATTATTTCATGTTATAAAATTCACTTAATTAGATGATTTTCTGAATAATTTCCACAACATTCTTTCAAATTCTGTGTGAAGTATGATTCTCGAAGCGATTATTCTGGAAACTGTTGATCCACTTATCAATAAAGTGAATTTTTTAATTTTTGGGAGAACGATGAAATCTTCAGTGGAGACGTTACGAAATGATTTGAAAGAATATTTTACAATTCGAGAAAATACAGGAAACACGCTACCCTTACTTTTCGTTTAATTTTTTATTTAATAAATAATCGTTTTTCATACATTTTCTTTTTTGAAAACCACTTCATCCTTTGTAAGTGGTGGTCGCGCACATAATCAGATGAGGTTAAAAACAAAATTATTAAAACTGTAGGAATGCAGCTATTATTATTTAGAAGACACAACACTGTCCTTTAAAACATTACAAAATGTATTAAAATGTAATAAAACTTATGTAAATATACACAAAATAATAATTTAAATCGTATTTATATTTGTTTAAAATTAAAATATTATTTTCATTTGTTTAAGTTGGTTTATATTAATATCCTCCTATAAGGAGTTTTCCATTTCAAATGATAGAACTTTATTTAATACTTTATTTGGAAGATTATCATGCCCGCACAAACATAAACTACAGCTTCGTTGGGAGACGTTTATACGAAAAACACGATTTTTAGATTACACGATCGAATGTATTTTAAATCGCCGATAGTATTGTTTTTTTACTTTCTCTGAAGGGTACTCGATCAAACCTCATGATCCAACAATGTTGAGGTTTTGTGTGATGTATCGGTTGATTTACTATCCCTTTCAAAGTGTTTAAATCGACAAATTGTCCACTCACATTACCCAGTTAAGGCAATGAAAATCATAGTACACGATAATTAGCCCAAACTGAATATTCATTTTTATAAAAAAAAGTTCACTTATTTACATTTATCCCATTACATGATGATTTTTTCCCAATATTAATGTTATCTGGCTAATCAGCGATGCTGTCGTTTTCATTTTGCTTGTTAAAATCCATTTCTGAAGGTGATCACCAATGAGTAGATTACCGTTCAAGTCAACCTTTTAGGCACTAGATCTATTTATAGTTCTTTTAAGAACTGATAATAGAAAATAGGAATCAAAAAACAAAAAAACATTTCTCATACCACGTCTATAGCAGAGATCACACACATCATTATTTTTAGTCTTTATTTATTTGTTAAACTACATCCAAATATATGAGTGGAGTAGGTTATTCCGTTATTATCCAAGCAACGACAGTGTGACCAATATACCGACCCGTTATCTATTTTTGTTCACACTGCCACTGCCTGGATTTGAACCCACAACCTTCCTGCCAGTAGTCAAAGCAAATAAAGACGCCTTAACTCGCTCGGATACTGAGCCCATGTTTTGCTTATATTTTACTTCGCAACCCTTGTGGCTCAGTTGGTAAAAGCGTTACCAACTCCGTATGCGGTATGGCTAGAGTTGTGTAGATAATCCGTGGATTATCCGTTTTCCGTGCTTTTCACAATCCGCGGATTATGAGCGGAAAGGTGGTACCACAATCTATGACCTAACTTTGTGTCTATCCTATCATTTACCACACAAATTGCCATAAAATATTTCAAATAAATGTCTTAGTATTAGCATTTGAAATGAAAACCCCTAAAATATAAGATGGTAAGATAATCTTACATGACCCAATTTAAACAATTATTTGTCTTATATTGACATTTACCTAATATTTACCTCGGAGATGATCATATCATGAGATGATGTAAATTCAAAATGAGAGATAATATTATGGTTTCGAACGATGAATAGAAGTACACCAATAGACTCGTCTCGTGTATTTCTGCATGTAACAACAAGTGACAAATAAGGGAAATGCAGGTAAACCACATTTGTGTCCATTTATACCACAAATAATGTATCTTTGGTTTTGGTTTATAATGTGGATAGTAGTAGCTCTTGTTACACAACTAAATGTAAATAATATACCTAAGTTGTAGTCCAAACTCCTTGAGCAGTAACAAACACATAAGTCCAAGTCCCTCATACATGATACTTTTAATAGCTTTTTCCATCACAGCATATTATACGCTTTAACAATTGAGGGTGAATATGTACACTTCGATGGACTAGCACACATTACGTATTTTTATTTGAACTAAAAGAAAGAAACGAAAAAATTAGATTGAATAAGGTACTCCAACACAGGTTCTCTAGATATCCGAATCCAAATGTAAAGAAGTACCAAAAATTTTATTTTTAAAAATTTATCCTTTTCAAAAAAAATAGGCCATTGAAAGAGATACTATTACATAAAAACGGCTGACGTAAAAGAAATTTTACAAGCCTGAACATCTTGCAAAATTTTTCATTTGTTTTAGGTTATCTGTCTGTTAGACAAACAAAAAACAAATATCTGGCAATTTAAAGATTCAGAGAGAAATCTAAAATTTTCTTGCTCCGTCGAAATGAACGCCCTATTACCGAAGTTTGTAAGAAAAATACGAATAACATATGTAAATCGGATTGTAATGCATTTTTATGGTAAGCATAATCTGATTTTCCTATCGCTTCCACCTTTATATACATATCTTTTTTAGTTTTAAATTAAAGATTTTAATAAAAATTACTTTTTAAAGGACGAGCTTTTATTGTACTAAAAAGTAGTAAATACTCAATTATTGCTATAAGTCACTCATACAAAAATTTCTATTGTTTAAATGTTCAATGTCTTTTATGCTACTGCCATGAGAACGTAGACTATTACCATATTATTAGGTACTTCGATATCATCTCATTGTAACCATTTCCAATTTATAATGAATCTAAATGTATCTACGGTATATATTCAAATATAGCCTGTAGATATAGATGTATATAACATTATAGCCTAAATAGATAGTTTCTGTTTGCTTCCACAATTGTAATTACTTAGTATTACAAATATTCTATCAATAAGGTTAAACTTACAATATGTTCTCATTAAAACACTTTTAATTAATTTATATCTTTTTTTTTCAGGTAAGGTCGATCAATTATATCAAAACAGTTTCGAATATCATTTGTAAGTATTTTATTTATTATAATTTCATTATAAAGAGCTATTTTTCTTTGGCAGATTTTACGATTATATGCCGAGATCTCATAATAAATAGAAATTTCTAGAATTTCTAGTTTTATGAAAGTAAGCTTAGTAACAAAACAAATTACACGGATTTTACCCGTTTCTTGAGTGTAGAATTTATAGCAATCAAGATGTTCGAATTTCGTGTTTTTCGATTATCTTATTTTCTAGCGTGCTATATTAAAAGATTATTGACTACATGATACGGGGAAAAATTACAGGCAGTTTGCAACAGACTAAAGTTGAAATGAGGAATGAAATTTAAAAAAAAACAAAAGCATATTTTAACTCTTTTGTTACATAGAAACTATCTTTTTTCACGTACCCTGTTGTCGATAAATATCTTTGAATATATACGGCAGACAAAAAAAACGATAATCGATTTCTAAAATTTCGACACTTTAGCCACCAAAGACAGAAAAAAAGTATTCTGAAAATTTAGTTTCCCTAAAGGCTCACAGTTTATAAGTAAATATTAGCATGTAAAAACTTTTATTTAAGATGCTGACATAAGTAACGAATTTAGGTTAACTATTTCGATTGGTAAACTTATTAAACCTTGCTTAAACGTATCTACATTTATCAAAATTAGTAAAAACAGCATTAATAAATTTTAATTTTATTTTGTTGAAAATCAACAATTTCTGTATAATAATTTAAAGTTAACATCCTTACTTTAGGAAGAAAATTTCATATAATGTATAATTTAAAACTTATTTCAACATATTTTTATGACCGCATTTACCTTTTAAAGCGAATGAATTTTTAAATATTCTTATCAGTACCTACCTTTTTAAATATTTGAAACTGTGAACTTCTGTAAATCATTTTAACGTACTAACGTAAAATTGAATCCGATGTTTAAAAAGTATATACCTATCTAATATTGGATTTAAAACTTATTTCGGATTAATCATTAATGCTTTCACTCTATTATATTTAAATTCAAAGACAAAAATTTTTGAAAGTGAAAAAAATATTTTAAATTAAGTTATATAAAAAAGGTATTTAATTATAACTTTAGTCTATTTAAACTGCGTAGGAGAAAAATTGATGAAATCTGTTGAAAAATTAGCGGCACGTTTTCAGATTAGTTTCTATTAGTTCTACAGTGAAGAGAGATGGGTAAGAAACATCTTACACATCCTTATTAGATAAAATCTTTCTCCTCGCAACAATCTTTTCAACACGCTTTTATTAGCTTCGTACGTATGTTAGTATGTTAGTATGTAACAGAATCTTTTAACATGATTTTTACCTGCTTCATAACGTCAGATTAACTCGAAATTTATTAAAATTAGCAAAGACCGATGACAATACAATAATTTTTATAAGTTTATTTGATTATCCTGATCAGAATTTTCAGGAATAACGATTTCCATGTCTGAAACTATATACATTTATTTGCGCTCCCACTATATTTATACTGAATTTTTTATATATAAATAATAGTCTAAAAAACAAAAAAACACAAAATAAATGACAGTTTAAAAAAACTAAAAAACACGCTTTTGTAACTAGCTGAACTAAAAAGTAAAAAATAATTTCTTTAACTTCAAAAAAATCATTTTATCATACAAACGCGTTTTAAAGTACACTTCAAGCGGAGATCGAACCCACAACGTCTAGCTTGAAGAAAAATTTTATTCCTTGATCATCTTGAAATAAATCATGTTTTAGTTAATAAATTTTGGGTATAATTTTCGATCACACTTTATATGCTTCCGAATCCTAACGACAAAAATGCAAAAACATTAAATCCTACAAATAAAATATAATGCACATGAAACGATAAAATAAACTATTAAAATAACAGTAAAGTGTTACTGTGTAGTACCTATATCCAATGCATTACAAACAAGGCTTTAAGTACATTAAATTTTATGCACAAAATGATCAGTTTATAGAGAATATAGAGATTTGACCATCAAATATATTCAAAGTCAACTCTTCACTTCACTAAACGACCCAGTTCGATCCCATCTACTGTAACTAGTCGGTAAGCGTCAATCAAAATCATATAATCATCATTGTTAGAAGTGATATAAGTGAATCCTATCATATCGTTTAAGTGAACACCATAGACATAATATAGTGCAGACTCAAAGAATACAAATATATATGATAAATTATTTTATAGGGTGGTGTTACATAAATGACACAAATATAAAAAATAAAACTGTACAAAAAAATCAAATACTACTAAGTAGGACAAAAGCTATTGCAAAATACACAAATCTATCGGATAAAAACATCACTAAATGAACGTTTTTAGTTGTGAAACAATTTTTAAATGGCCAATGAAATTAGTGGGAAAGATACCGTACATCTTGAACGAAACATTCAAAAAGCTTAGACCTAATAATGCACCATGATACAGAAGCTACAAAGAGGAAGAACAAATAATAATATACTTTCACAGTTCACTATGTCTAAACTGGATCAGTCATTCTTCGACAACTTTTTATCTTTTGACAAATTTCAAGACAGGCTTTAATGGTCACTTATTGTCTTTCAGTGTGCGCTCCATGTTCTTAGATTAAGTTTTGATAAATGTTATCACAATAACTTTAAATACTTTCAAGAAATATATTGTCTCTAAATACGCATGGCTGTTCTAAACAAGCTGGCATTTCTTATTTAACCTGTAAGTGTATCAAGGCAGATTCTTCTTACTTTATTATCTCAACTTATCTAACCTTAACTGCGTTTTAATATTTAGCCAAAGTGGTTTGCAGAAACTTATCTATCGACACAACATATTCTGACCTAAAAATAAAGTTCGAGAAGAAAACTTTATAAATTATTATCTACTAGAATAACTTTGCCTTTAATTTCTTTGAGACCACAAAACAGAATAGTGACTACATTTTCGTCTAAAATATTAAAAATATAACGTCATTGCTTATACTAATGGATTTTCCTCAAACAAGTATCCTTTTTCTTCAAATTTGTCATTCATTTTTAAATACATCCCGTATTCTAGATAAATTGTTACTACATACATGGTTTCCAGCACTATACACATATATATTGTCATCTCCTTCCGCTCAATTCACTTTGACACTTTATAAATAAAGTCACGCCATTAACACAGTATGTTATTATTAGATGTTGGATTATAGACAGACGACTCATTCATGCACGTAATCATTATAACAGTTACGATTAAAGTTTTTCATTTTGTTTTTTCTTGATTGAATATTTTACTTATTTAGATTGATTCTAATCTATTTTTATAAAAAGTGTCACAAGTCGGTAAATTAATTAAAATTAATTGTTAAAGCCCTTGCATATGTTCGGATATCTTTAAATTTAAAATATTGGTAAATTACACCAATAAATTGGTAAAAGGCACATAATTGGTCTTGGTAATACACTATAAATTGGTAAAATATTCATAATTGACTCCTGTTGATAATAATTAATAATTAATAATAGAAATATTATTTATTGAGAACATCATAAAATTGAGCCATTTTTTATTTGTCAGTTCATTCATACATTTAAATAGTATTGTTGTTAATTTCTACGGTTTCTTAATATCCATCAATCTATTCAACGCTCGCAAAAATCTAATTTGGTCCTGTTATCATAGTTCTATTTTGAGGCATGGATTTTCACACGGGAATAGGGTTTTCCCAATAATATGTAATGATTTACTTTGAGCTAAACCTAAGGCGAATCTATTCCTTTTAGTTTTTCAGTTATCGCGATATCGCGATATCGGACACGCAATCACACATATTTATGGGTAGGCAGAAATAAACTTATTTGGTAAATAAAAAGTGCTTGAGGCTTTGGTGATTTGATAATTTGAAATGTTCTGTTTCAAAATTTTGTTTGTATCTTATTTTAAGATGTTGCAACTTTAGAGTAAATTTAAAATAAACGCAAGTACGAAAAATGATTAATCTTAAATTGGATAAAGCTTCTATGACAGTTTATTTAAAATTTTGACTTCTGGTATCAATCCTACTTCAAAAAAAATCATCATTTTTTACAAATCGTATTCAAGAAAGACTATGACTAAAGACTACATTCATTTTTCTACGAATTAACTGGCCAAAAGAAAATTCCAAGAAAACTGATATTTTGAATACAGTTGCTTACCTGAAAGAATCTTTTACTACCTCAAGAATTTGTTGTAGGCAAATTTGATCCAAAGAGAATTATATTTTCCAGATCCAGATAACTTCTCCATTTTATATTATAGATGTGTAAGTAAGGATGTTTGCTTGTTTATTTGTTACGCTCCCACGCAAAAACAACTGAAACTTGGCAATAACATAGCGCATACTTCAGAATAACACATGAGCTATAATTTATAAAGATATATATATTTTTTTTTAATTTTAAACAAAATTATATTTATTATTTTGACATTTCATAAAACAGGTTGAACTAGATATTTATGGACATCTGTTGAACCAAGGTTATTAGACATTGTTTTCTTATATTTAAAAAAACTCATGCAAAAAGTACATGCTTCTGTGTAAAACAATCGAAGAGGTGTTCTTTTGATTATGCATTCATATTCATTGAAAAGAAGTAGTTTAAAAAAAAATAGTTAATATGTTTCTAAACAAATTAATTTCTTTTTAAGAAGTATGTTTATAACTATGGTAAATTGTATCTGTTTTTACCCTGTATTATTTTATCTATTTTTAATGATATTTGTCAATTATTTAAGGACCAAAACGTGGGTGAAGCTGCGGATAAAAGCTATACCATTATATAGTTTTAAAACAACTTTAAATTTTACGACCATACTATAACCACTTTCTTTCAGGATCTTTATTCGATTTAAACGTGCTTAAAATGGTGTGGATGTGTGAATTGATTTAAAGTAATATCTATCTTTTATGTAACAAACATAACATCTAATTTGTTTATCAAAGAGGGTGTTTGTTGGTGGTTGGTTCGTTTAAAATCTTGAATGCTTTTAGAGAGAAAATTGAACTTTATAAATGTGAATTCACAGTGCCTGTGTATGTATAAAGTGACTGTAAAGTGACCAATTAAAGTGTTACTATAAAGTGTCTGTCTATACTTTCAGTTTACCACTTTAGTCAATCCTAATATAAATCGTTTATATGACCTAACATAAACACACTATAATCATTTTGAACAACTTAAATAAATAATAATAAAATGTTCTAGTGTCATATGTTTGAATAAATCGATGATATCTGGAACATAAGAATCATAAAATTTTATAAAGTACAAGCCGCTACCCGCTTCGCTGGGCAATTCCACACAATAATAATTCTTTTCTCCTCTCGTATTCGCACTTTTCTTTTTCCAAAACTGGCCTTCGCTTAATCCGCTACATTTACAACGGCCACTCCTTGGACAATAATTCATTTAGAATGGTTAAGTATAAAAGTATGATTAATAATTTCAATCCATTCTGGGAAATATTAGCAACAGCCCAGTATACTTACCCAATTTCACCGTCAATTGGCTTAATTGTACACAAAAGTTTTAACTTTTATACCATAATTTTGCATTTGTAACAAAGTCTCACAAAGTGCTTCCTATTATTATTACACGCCTTTTTTTAATTTAAGATTTTTGTCTTTTCCTGTTTTTGAAAATTTGAAATAACTAAATAGAAGGGCGAGTACTGAAGGTATGGATTTAAAACTATTAAATGCAATTTTTGATACTTTCTTCACAAATAAATTGTTTATATTCTTAATTTTCAAAACACTGCGGAGGTGCAAAATGCCTTAGAAACGTATTTATAATTCACCAGAGCCTTTTCCATTAACCTTCGAAAAGTACATTAGTCTATATTTTCGTGGAAAATATAACTAAAAAATTCGTCTCCGTTTATACTTATTCAAATCCAGTGTAGTGATAAAAATAGATTCTTATATAAAGTTTATAAATACTTTATAGTTCACATATAAAGTGCAGTGAATTTTTATATAAGAATTAAAAACTTTTATTACTTTAACATTAATTAAATTTTTCACTACTTATAAATTTTTATCAAGAAAATCGTCGTCTTTTCGTTTTATTTTGAAGGGCAAAAGAAAAAAGAAAACAGAATCTGAAGTTTGTTAATTAAAAAAATTCAAATATATAAAAATAAGTATACATGGCGATTATTTTGTCTAAATATATTTTTGGTATCAATTACCATTTTTCAATAATATCAAATTTTTTTATTTCCTCGATGTTAAGTTAAATGTAAATTGTATTTAAATTAAGTTAAATTATCTAATAAGTTTTAACTTCAATAAGATATCATCTGCCTAAGCGCAGACTATTGCAGGCGTTATTCATCATAGTTTAAGTTTTTCGAATCCACCTTTTGTCGAATCTACTCTTTTCCAGATATTATTAGGTATGTTGTATTGATATAACGCTTTCAAAGCGCAATCACGATGCTTTCGATGCTAGGATCGATGCTAGGATCGATGCTAGGATCGATGCTAGGATCCTCTTCATGTGATTGAGTGAAAGATTATAAAAACAGTTAACAGGTAATTTTTCTAAAAGACTTTATTATGTAGTTTAAGATGGATGGTAAAAAGTTAATTTGGAAAGATTGGATTCCTTTTACAGCCTTTCCGCATATTTCTCTGCGTCACGCTATCTTGAAACAATCAATTTAATTTTAAAATAAAATAATGCAAAACTCTAATTAATAATATTATCGAAAGACATTCTCATTAAAGTGAAATACGCTTAAACTATGATTAAAACGATTTACTTCTGTAGAAAAATTTTTTTTATTGTTATTTAGTAAGTAATAGGTAAGCATCACATAGAGGGGATTTTATACAATCACAGCCAAAAGTAATATTTATCACTCGATCATGTAAAAAAATTACTCTAATTTTCTGAATTGGATAGTTAAAGAATATGTTATAGCAGTGGTTTTCAATGAAATAAAACTAAACTTAATACTAAGTTTTGGGCTAAACAATAAACTTTTATTTTTAAAGTACACTATATTTTACTGTAAAAAGTACCTAACTTTAGTATAAAAAGTATCAGTATCCAAATACAAATTTTTTATTGATTCCAAAGCTAACTCAATAACAAATCTAACTTACAGAAAGTATCTCTTTCGAAAATGCCATTTATATTATTGTAGGAAACTATTCGTTATCTAAACAGTATGTCATTTGTAAAACGATATTTTATTTTATAAATTCAACCCCTATAACTTATTTTTTGGTGAATTTAATTTATACCCTAATATATTACCTTCAAAATACATTTTACTCAAATTTTGGAAAAAATAGAAAGTAGCATCTCACGTTCCATAGAATGAAAGCTGTAGGGCAAGAAAATTAGTGAATAAAAAAAAAAGGTAGTCTGTATGATCACTGGTGCTATTACGTAAATCTTTGCTGTCGGTATCAACTTTAAAAGTGGGAGATCACGTAACATAAATTCTGAGAAGGAAGAAGAAAGGGTGATTTCCAGCTTATCGGTGTCCAGCACCAGAAAACCGACGATCTAATATCTTGCTACAAGATCTTCTAAATTATTGACAGGCCTATTCATTAAAAGATAAAGGAACTTTGCTTAGGATTGAAATGGTTTGAGCGAGGTTATTCGGCCTTTGCTTAATACGGGCAAAACAACATGTTTCTTACACAGAAGGTTATGTCACCATATTTCACCACTCTAAAGTTTGGTTTAAATCAACCTCAAAAAACCATACCAAGAACGTATTTCATTGTGCAGTTTGGCAATAAGTTCTATTTGTATTTATTTTTGTATCTGTGTTTCTCTCTGCAATTTCGTAGCTCCTAAACCGGTGAACCCATTTTGATTTTTTATTTTGTTAAAGTAATTTGATCAACTGTTTAAAAAGTAATTTGATCGAATATTCTTAGCTATGTTCGAGTTCGAATTTAGAGTTCCGTAACTTATAACAACTTGAAATGAGGTAATCATCAAACGGCTAAGCAGATTTTCTTGGAATGTAGTTAATCCTCTCGATCAAATTACATTTCAAACAGACAAACAAAAATCAAAATCGGTTCATCCGTTCAGGAGCTACGATGATGCCACAATTTCGATCAAACTTAATTTTGTATCGGAGATATTTTTAAATTTTAATGTATATGTTAATGCATGTACTATTTCCATTGACTAAGGGCATGAAGTGCAAGTTGTATCCATCATATGGTTGATAATATTGAAAAGATTTGCAACCACTGCTTTTCGAAAACGTTTACTTTATAGTGAACGCCCTGTATATAACGTGATTTTATGTATACCATACAACGAAAATGTGTTATAGATGAGATTACTAATCGTCTCAGCAATTTTATGTTCCATATAATTTTATTAGATGTATATTTACAGTATCACTCCATTTATTTAATTAGAATGACCTTTAACATACACTTCCCGAAACACAATATAGATATACATGGATATATAAATAGATAGGATACACGATATCATACGATATACGTACCAATTAAGTGAACCGGATTGACGAATTACTGATTTATTGGTATTGTATTCATGATAAAAGAATTTTGCACGATACACGATAACAATAAATATACAGATTACACTAATAAGTGAGTAACCCTCTTGATATTAAACTCTCAATTTTATCACTATATTTTCATTTTTAATGTGTAAATTTTAGATTTTTTTTTTGTGTCCAAATGAAAATGCAATGTTCTATTTAATGATTTAAAGACTAAATGATTATTTGAAGTTTTCATTAGGTTTTCTTCTGTTATTTATAGCTTTTTTAGAATCTAAAATTTTTTGGCCTTCTATTTTTTCCAATTTAATTGTTGTTTATGTTTACATTTAAACTTTTGTTTTATCTCTAAAGATTTACCAGATGGGTCCTATGGCCAAAGACACAATTGACCTATTTTGCTCATTTACGAACTCGACCTCATTTTTTACGTACTGAGCAATGCTATAAAGCTATAATTGCTATTATTTTAGCTTGATATCTCTTTTCGTTTTTGAGTTATCGTGTTGTCAGATAGATGGACAGAAAGGCTTTCGAAAATGGATAAATTATTATTTTAAGGGTTACAAACTTAGGATTGAACTTAGTATACCTTGGTATATTTCATATATACATGGTATAAAAATTCGAATTATTATCATTCAATTCTCTAAAAGAGAGAGGATAAACAAGGCAATTTTTAGTTTGACATCATGAATTTTTTGAATTTCAAGATATTTCAGATATAAAAATTACTCATCAAATTTCATTACTCATATATTATACGCTCAGCTCTACCCAGAATTTCCACAACATAAAAAGTTTTATGTCCGAATTCTTCTTTTAAACGGTTTTGATATATAAATGAATAATATATTTTGAAAAATGCAGATTCATATCGTTATATATTGAACAATCTATTGATCGAACGAAAACTTTGTTCGCCTGTAAAGGTAAGTGTATAGGTAAACTAAACTACTGCTGAAAGTCGTACATTTATTTATTATATTTTTATTTTCAGCGGTAAAAATGGTTGTGTTTGGGTTATATCTATCTATATAAGAAAAATAATATTTTTTATTGTTTTTGCTTTACTTTTATATACCAAAAGTACAAATCGATTTTAAAAATAATAATATACCATCTAGTTTTTAGTAAGTGAGGCAATGTTAATATCACATGGGAATTGTCAGCAGATGTTCCTCGTTCAATTTTCTATCCTATCTTCACACTAGATAGTCCTACTGGCATAAGCAATCACACCGACATACAGAGTGTTAATGTTGTTTTCATTATCAAGTAGTGGATTTTTGAATTTCAAATTTTAAAAGTCAAATCTAATGCTTCAATACATATCGACTGGTCCTTTACCCGAAAAATGAGTACGAACTTCGAAATTGACAGATCGTTATTTATACCAACGATAAAGAATATAAAAGGGAAATAAAATTGATAAATGGGGTCTGGATTTTAATATATTTTAGAGTGAGATAAGCTATTGGACAATTGAAGGTAAAGTGACTTACTTATACGCCATTTATGAAACACTTTCAGTTTTCTAATGATATAAATCGTGATCAAATTTGAAACAATGTTAATCAAAGTAGGTTGTTTTTGAAATAATCCCAATAATTGATGTAAGATGTGCCTCGATAAAAAATCAAGACTCATTTTTTGGGATGGGCCTTTATTTTCAAGTAAGACCACACAGATACGCCATATATAATTACCAATAATTATCGATAAGACTACAGAATACCACAGCCCACGATGAGAATTGACAACCAACCCCTAAAACCCCCCTCAAATTGATTTAGTTCAACTTCAAATAAAAAAATAGCAAGCCTTTTATCCTAAACTGTCCTGGCGCTCTTACATCCTTAATCTATTCGATTAACGAAAGTATCTTCTTAGAAAAGATCTCTTTTATATTAAAAAAAAATATAATTTAAAGTGTTGTTTAGCCTGTTTCAGATTTTATTTCTGCTTAGAAAAACTTCATATCACTAGAATATAGCATCAAATATCCTAGTTTATAATATTCAGTAAACATCCGGTAAAATACAAAAAGTTAACTTGATGATGTAAAGTATTGAATTGTTCACATTGAACGTGTTCTGACTTACCGGTTATACCAATGTTTATGTATGTATGTGTATATCACATAGAGATAAATTTAAAAATTGGTCTATGTCATATGTAGGTAAATACCGGATTCACAAAAATTTATTTTCATTTTTGCCATACATTCAAATTTACCAAGAACTTCCTCCATAATAGGAAAAATCGATGATTGTTTATTCGCATTTCTTAACAAAATACGAAAATACCGACAAAAAGTAAAATGAACTGATGCTATGATGAAATGAATATCTACCGATTATCATTATCTGCTAGTTATCGAATGATATTCAGTGAATGAACAAATTTATCAATTTTTTTCATACCTGTAACGCCCAAATTAGGGCTCAGATCCAAAATTGGTAAATAACTTTTTCCATCGTCCTTATTAGTTTATTGTGTAGGCCCACGATCTGCAGTCAATAACAGAACACCGTGTATATAGACACATATTTTTATTGCAATTTGATTCGTTGTTAATATAATATCAAAGTATCATACAATTTTTTGAAATAACTTATATACAAAATTTAATAATGATAATAATAAACGTTATTTATTAACTTCTTTTTTTTTTGTTCTTCTAGAGTTTTCTTTTACAGTTTACAGAAAATTAATATTCGTAATATATTAGAAAATTGTGAGCGTTTCTTTGAGAAATAAGAGCAATTGTAGGTATATGTGATAAAATAACTGATTGAGGTGTTTTTTTTAATATTTTATCAAATCACTCAACATAGTATGACGATGGAATTTTTAAGTAAGTTTTCAAATCTATCAGAATCTTTTATATAGGACTATAAAACAAAAGATCCACGGTTAATTATGTTTTATTAGTTTAAGTGTCCATTCATTCAGTTGTTTTATGACAAAATCGTTTATAACGATGGCCTAATTATAACTTCAAAATGAAAATGTTCTGCCCCATTCACCTATACATATATACACATATAACAACATTGGATATACGGACATAGCGACTAATATTCATTAGAATAATTGGATTTTAATGCTAAGAAACACTCTATCTAGCGATAATAAAAATAACTATAGCTTGCAACGCCCATAAATACATAATATTTAACAGAAATGTTTTAAATCTTGTAAACCATACGCAAATAGCATATACATATAAAAGAGGTTAATGTAACAATTTTTACAACACAAATTTTGTAAAAGAATTATTTAAAACATTAAAATAATAATATTAGGAAATACAAATTTCACACACAACTATAAAATTGAAACTAAAAATGTGTATAAAAACATTTGAAAGGACAAGCTCTTATTGTATTAAAAAATAGAAAATAATTAATCATACCCGACTATTTATAAAAGCTTGAGGCGCTCAAAAATGAATCGGAACCCCTCATCTACTACATAAGCTTTTATAAATAGTCTGATATCTTGGCGTTAAAATCGAATAAGCAGACGTAACGGCTATAACAAACGATGCATGTATATACACATACTTTTGCTTTGCCGATTTACTGCAGATCATTCTAAGAAATTCTTAGCAAATTTTTTTTTTCGATAAAACTACAGTCTACTGTTTATTAATAATGTTTAATTACATTAATAAAATAATATCAAAAATTAAAGATCCATAATTTTTTTTTAACAGTTTGCTGTTAAATCTTAGGTAATCTCAACGATAGAATAAAAATTATTTTTCTTTGCTGAAATAAAAATTAATTTTTTTTAAATAAAAATAATATTTTTTACTAAAACATAAATGATATAACATCTGTTAAATTAAACGTTTAATATTTCAATAAACTGTTGTATTATTACGGTTGTTTTTTGCACTGATTATTATAAAAAATTTAATATAACCTTTTTTTTTCAGAATGTATTTGTCTTTTTCTAATAGCTCCATTGAGAATTGAATATTATCAGAAAAATAAAACAATTATATCATCAACTCTTTTGAATGCATTAAAACAAATCCCAAATGTATATGTATGTATCTCCAACAGAAATTTTTAGGCTTTTTTGTACCTATATATACATTTCATAATTGTTATGAAAACATTCCTTTATGTTTTGTTAATTACAATTGAACAAATCCCTAACTAAACAGAATTTTTTGTTGTGATATTAGTTAGTGTTTTTTATTTTATTGAATGGTAGAATAAGTCAACCGGGTATTGAAGAAACGTTGCCAAGTATATTTTGTTGAAATATCCAGAATATTAACTTTTTCATTTCAATTTAGTTTTTTTTTTTTCCACTGAGAATAATTTGTATATTAAGCTTTTTTTGGAAATATTAATATCTTTACTTATTTAAAGCCGTAGAAAAAAGCATCGCATGTCAGTTGTAGTAAAATGCGATCGTCTCGTACGCCCCATGTAGATAGTTGGCAATTTATGTTTATACCTTTAGAAGATCTGGCAGGACTTTATGAAGTCCTGTATAGCTGGCCTATTCAGTAAATATTAGTCACTAATATAAACCATCTCCAATAAAATTTTCAGAAAAATGTACAGTCATGAAAGTGATATTTCCAATGTTCACCTTAGGTATTACTGCTCAAAGGTCTTACTTTTAAGCATACAAGTTATAATACAGTTGAGACACCTGTATCATCGTTGTTTATTCTTGCCTTAATGTTGCTTTAGGACGCGCAAATTTGAAAAAAACAGTTCATATTTTTTTACTGTTAAACTTCAACGCACCGGCCTAATTTCTTTATTCCCACTTGCCCATGTCACAACATGCTTTGCCCTTTCTTATTCAATACATTATCCAAGTGGTAGCCTAAAATAGAAGTGGATTTGTATATATTAAAAAAAATATATAAGCTTAAAATCGAAGTACTATTTACCAGA
This sequence comes from Chrysoperla carnea, assembly GCF_905475395.1. NCBI lineage: Eukaryota > Metazoa > Arthropoda > Insecta > Neuroptera > Chrysopidae > Chrysoperla > Chrysoperla carnea. The sequence goes on from NC_058339.1 coordinate 58,521,794, forward strand.
ATTCTTTTACGGTTGTTTCGTTTTTGAAATGTACAATACATAAACAATGCTACCGTACATAAACATGAAACAATATTTAGTATTGTATGCTTCACCATAACAATAACTAACAGCATATGTCATGTAGAAGGTGATCAAAATTGAGTTTCCTAACTTTAATTTTTTTTACCACACACAAAATTTAATTTTATTCTAGTTATATTTTCATTAATCGAATTTTTCTTCTATAACTTTTCGCAAATTTCGACTGCAAATCGGCAGATGTCAGTTTTAAGGTCCCCCAACATTGCAGGTTTGTTGATATATAGACGCGACCCTTAAGAAAACTCCACAAAAAGCCTCTATGGCATATCTAATGGCATATTCTTAGCTGAACGCACGCTACGATGCTATCACGTCTTAAACCTATAGATATAAAACCAATGTCTATGCTTAAATTCTATCTACAATGCTTAAAGTTGTCTCGAACTTTTGCAGAATTGTTCTGTCCCTAGGACGATTGAATTGGTCATAATCTTCCCGTAAAAGTTTATACACAGTTCTTACAGAATTGTCATTTCTGTAAAACAAGTAAGCATATATGAGTTCAGCGCTGTTTAGCGTTAGTTAAACGATTCATATCGTTAATGGGATGTTTCAAACTAACATTTTTCGTTTGAAATAAGCAAAACTATTTATAAAATTATTATTTATAGAGTTATCAAAACAGAAATTGGATCACTCTTTACATAAGATGATGGGTGAAAATGATGATAATAAGAATAAAAACTAACAACAATGAACCATCAACCAACTAGCAATTCTCTTCTCATCTTTCAATATTCATAAATAACCCGCAAAACATATTTTCACAATATTTGGCTAAGTACTCATGATAGTAGTAACTGTTTAATAGCGTATGTTCATATCGAAAAACTAAACAATACCCTGCATCAATTTTAGCGAAACTCTCTTTTTTTTATCTTAAGTAAGATCAAAAGTAGCATTACTGTATCAAAATTTCTCTTTCTACTAGTGATAAGAACCAATAGACTTCGAGACAATAGCAGAAATTTAAAAAACATGTATACATTAACTCAAAACTTTAAACATGACCAACACAGAGTTGCTAGTCTGCCATTTGCGGAAATAAGGATGAAGTGAGAATTCATAGTGGTAAAAATTTGAGTTTAAACCAAAAACTAACGCCAAATAGTTCGGTGTTCAAATGTTCGATAAGACGAGTTCTGTGGGAATTATTACTTGTCATATTAGATGTAAGTTAGTGAAAAGTAATTAAAAATTAAAAACTAGTCATAAAAATATTATCACATAGTATAAAACAATCTATAAATCCTAAAAACCAAAGGTCTTATAGTTTCGCAGGGCTTATTTAAGGAAATTACAACTTCCCAATGAGATTTAATGAACTGTGAACACCATTGTGTGTTGACTTATTTCGTCAATTTTCAAAAAATTAAAAAATTTCTATTGATTTTTATTCTAACTTTGATACTAAAAGTTATTACTTTTGATCTACTCTCCGAGAGCTGTAAAATCAACCGTTTAAAAGATTTTGATGGAAATTTATTTTACATTGTAACAAAGATTATTAAATACGGCGATCAGTCTGTTTAGAAACTTCGCAGAAGGTCAATTTAACTAAGGTTTGGTAATCTTTTGTATATTCATGTACACATATCGACCAAAACTCGAGAATTTTTCATTGCATCCCTTTAGTCTTTAATGTTTTTATCGCAAGTGTATTTTTATTGACTGTTTTCCTTCAGCCAGTACGTATAAAGCTAGTGTTAGGTGAATAAACAAGCAAACAGCATACAAGAAGCACCACCTAAAACACAAAAACACAATTTAAAAGGTTTTTCATTAAGAGAATCCGAACTTTACAAAACTTGTATATGAGAAACTATATATGATTTTTATTTTTCGAAATAGTATTTTATGTCATATTGTACAATAAATAAAACAGTCAAAGAGCAACCAGAACTTTGCTGGGCAGTGCAATGTTATTAATATTGAGAAAACTTACATATGTAACTTTACATACAACATTGTATGTAATGTTACAACATAACATACAACCTAACCTTACCCACCTCAGTATATTATGTGGAAATTTTGTTTTTTTTTAATTTGAAGTGTTAAGTATGATATAATGACCTTAAAAGTAAGCACATGACATCGAGACACTGAATTATAATACAAGGAAGATATCTCATACAAAACTTTAATTTAAATTTAAAACTCAGGCACTCTTAATGTAAAACCCTTACATACACTTACAAGCTCATACGCTCTAGATAAGTATGTGCACATTTTTAAAAAGTATTCCTTTTTAAATAACAATGCAAATATCTTAATAGTCTTTTTATACTCTCCTTTTTTTCAAGGATATTTTAGAAACAAATATGCACTTGATGTATATAATAACAGCATCAGATACATATGGTGTGCATAGCTATTGTGTACAGTTGAAGTGATAAAATAATTTTCAATAACTATAATACAAAGTTTATTGTGTTCAATCACCAATCTAGAAAATTTATTTGACGGAGCATAACCTAATCGTTGACACTTTTCAGGTTTTTGGGTACATCTCAGAAACTATACACATAAGCCTCAATGGCACCCCCTTTTTTTCAAAAATACTTTAGCAAATAATGAGTTTTTATCAAATCGGGGACAAAAAATTTTTATTTTCAAGAAGTAGCTTTTAAAAACTTAAAAAATCACAAAAAAATTTTGTTTCAAATTTTGATGAATCTTGGTACACATGGTGATTTTGTACCAAAAAATACAAAAATCTGATTTGTTCAATGCTTTTGATTTTGTTTTCAATTCATTTTTGTTATTGCCTAAAATCCTTTGCTAAAACAGAAAATCGAGGTATCCTAAGAAACTCTCGAATCTAATTATCAAATGAGATGGATTTTGTTCAAAAATGTTGGTCAAATGCACTATAAAAAGTCTATAAAAAAGGTATTTGGAAAATTTTTTAAATATAAGTACTCATAAGAAATTAAATTTCAGAAAATCTTTTTAAAAAACTTGTTGACAATTTAATGAAAATTGGTATATCGATTTACTTTGACCAAAAAATACAAAAATCTTATTCATATGTCGCTGGGTTGAGTAGTTTTTGAGATATTACCTAAATTTGTTGACGACAGACTATTGCTTTGGAGCTTTTCTAGAGATTTTGGACAAAATTCATACAAAATAAAACGAAAAATTATTGAAATATTTATATCATGTTTATTACTTTTAGAAAAAGTAACGAATCTTTTTTATCATTAATGAAAGGTTAATCTAAGGTGAAAGTTTAATTTATCATTAAACATTAAATGTTGTTTAAGAAGGGTTGAAGTTTTCTATTCAACAGTCACACAAATACATGAAAGCAATTAGAAATGAAATAAAAACATTTACTTATAAATACCTAACTAAATGAAACCTTTTTAAAGGTGTTATAAAAGCTACATGTCAATTGACAGAATTGTATATTTATATAATAAAATCACACCCATATCAAAATTAAAAAAGACTTTTATCCGTAGTTATTGATATTAAATCCCAGCAACCATAAAAATTTGTTTAATTATTTAAGTTCTGTTGTATTTTTTTATAACTTTCTCTTTTAAACAAGTGAAATTTACAAAATTTCTAAAACCACCGAGAAATTTTCCGTGTAAGGAGCTCTAAACTCGCACTTGAAACATATCTAAGAACACTCTCTATTAAATTACTTTTTTCTTTAGAGTATTCTCCAAACCGAACCGACTTTGAGGGCCATCGCTTATTTTTTAGTTGTTTCATTAAAGTACCTTTCAAACGAAAAAAAAATCCAAATCGATTCATTCGCTCTACGATGCCACAGAGAGACATACAGACAGACACACATAGCGGTCAAACTTATAACAAATTTTGGTTGGGGAGTTAAAAAGATAATCATTCTTTAAAATCATCATATCATAAATATTGTACCTCAAAGTCTTTAGACCTACGTATAAAGAAAGTCTCAAAAGTCTCGAATGATACGTGCGCTGGTAATGTTTTGACGGGTTTATTCTAAGACGTATAAATTTCAAATCTTTCAGTTTTATTGAATTGGATAAGAATCAATTGCATCACTACAGGATAGTATTGATTTGCTAGTAAATAGCAAATTTCTATCTGGTGAATTAAAATTACATTCATTACTTAATTTTTAAAACTAAATCATATATAAATTACAGACACACAAAATGATTTGAAAGATAGATTTTTAATTAAAAGAATAATATCTAATGTAACGCTGCCTGGCATATATATTTTATATTTCTTAAACAAGACATCGACTCGGCTCCGGAAAAACTGAAACAAAAACATTTGAAATTATTTTATGAATAAAACTGTGGATCGGAATCTTTTTTGTAGCCAAACCCTACATAAAAGTATACTTTTAATATTCCATAGAATGTACAAACTATATGGTAGAGATAAATTAAAACTTCAATCTAAAAACATATTTTTAGTATAACTGATGAAATATGCATTAAAATAATGGGGTTAATTGGAAACTAAATAACACTTCTTCCGACACATATAACGGAAATCATCTAAATCATTTAAATGGAGATCACCTAAAATCATTTACTACGAAAAAATTGAATATTCATCATCTATCAGATAAAGTATGAGACCAATCCATAAAAAGTGTATATACAATTACAATGTATAACGTTTGAATTCTCATAATTTTTATTTCTAAATCACGGTGCGACAAATTTGAATTTTTTGTTTTTGTGTATCCGCAATCAAAACAACTATTCTCTTTTGTATCAGATTGAATTTGCCAATTTTATTTTCTTACTTAGCTAAAAAAATTTTTTAAATTCAATAAAAATTTGATGTATAAGAATAAACAATTGATGGAAAAAAAAAAAGAAAAATAGATTTAATTTAGAGTAGTAGATAGATTTTAGTTCTTTCTTTTATTATTTAATTGATTAACTCCTACAATTATTCTTCTAACATTCATGAAATTCATTCACTTGCAAAGATAATGATGTCAGACCAAATGTTAAATGTGTAGAATAAACAATGTTACCAATACTGAAAGTTTCAAAATTAATACTAAGATTTTTTACAGTACGTTAATAATTTAGACTTTTTAGCTCCATTTATGTCAATGAAATTGGTGTGTGTGTGTGTGTGACGTTCAAGTCAACGGTCTCGCCTATTTTGCGATCTAGAAACTGATATGATTGAGGATATAACAATTTTTTTATTTGCTTTCAATCTTTACAATTCTAATACTTGCATCTTTCAGATATACATCGTTGATAATTTTTGTACTCAGGAGAATTAACAATGTGTATACTGATAATATTCGATATCTTCTAGTCCCCAATTTTGACCTTGTGAATTGAACTAGGTTTTTTATCGTGCGATATTTGTTTGCTGGTTGGGAGTCAAAGCCAAAAAAACTGCAACCGACAAAAAAACCTACATATGTGTTACCTAGAAAACTAAAACTTTTTCAATCGATTCTGGTTGCCATTAATTTGGAGAAAATTCAAAACTTTTTTTATAACAGTCAATTTGAACTTTTTGTACAAATTTTATGTTATATGTTATAAAGTATGTTATATGAGTTGTGAAAGTTATCAGAAATTAAAGAAAACAGAGATATTTAAGTAAGTACAATACAATTTTTATGTTATGTCAAAATAAATATCCCAATAAAACCAAACGTTATGTACTCACATATTGGATTGACTACTAAATCAGAAGTATGTCTTTTTTAAACTAATACTACAATTAATTCATACAGTAAAAACTAAATGTAGCTATAAAATTGAATTTTTTAATGAATCAAACAAGTATTTGACTTCTTAAATAAAAATCTTAAATTTTCAGAAATTTATCTCGTAAATAAAAAAGTATTTATAATGTACCAAGGTACGAAAGAAATAAAGTTCCTACCGGGGGCCCATGACACTGCTCGATCTTTTTTTTTTTTTTAAAAAACGTTGATTGAAATACTTAATTAATGTTTTTATTGCAACGTTCTTCCCGCCGTTGATTCGATGCAATAAAGACACCACTAGTCGAATTCTTTGAAAACTTTGATATATTTTATTATTTGTTGCAAAGGTACATTAATTATTCCACAGAAAATTAATTTACATGATTTTCATATATATTTACAACTTATTAGTATATTAAATTATAATTCATAAACTACTCTTAGCACTGCCCTAGTGTATACTATCCACATCAACTGTCAATAGGAACTGTTTTTTCTACAGCATCCATAATTACATATTTTCATATACGTCGTTTGCGTGGAAACCATATATTATTTCTGTTATTTGCAAACTACCTTAGATTCATGACTTAATTAAATTCTTGTAGAAAAAATCTTTACAGCCACCCACGATACCACACTCGTTACATTTTAAACACTTTGTAGTCAAGAGTATCTACGTATATATATTGCTATCTCCAAAGTGAGCTTAGAGAAACATTTAAAAAGCAGAAATATTGACGATGTGAATACTAATTAGGTTTAGACAGAAAATGTCTGTATCCATTCTAAACAGAACATTTATGTTACATTACCGAAATATAACGATTGTGACCTCTGAATAGTAGCTAACGATATGAATATATGTGTCTGTTTTTTTCTGAGAATTTCTAGGAAGGTCGATAACATACACGAATGCCATATGATTTTTTTGTTTTAGTTCTCGGATCAGGAATACACAGGAAAATTATATATAAATTAATGTTAATTCACACTTCTTTAACAAAACTAATTGTGTTTTTTTTCTAATATTTTTATGGTATGGTTTTCAGTTATGATATTCTTGGTTAGATGAAGTTCCCCAAACAAAGCGTTTTATCGCACATTCTATCCTAAAACCTTGCCTCGGAAAACGATAGCCAAAGAGTTGCTAGTTACCAAAGTGCTAAATTGGGGCCAGATTTTGAAAGAAAACAAGCGCTTTTCAGCATTTTATAAGTTGATCTCAATCTCGAAAAATTTGCGAATATTACTTATTTTAAAATTATTTTAACATTTTTTTTTTCATATCCTTTTAACAGTATAAATTAAAATTGTCAGAAAATTATTCCGTTGCTAACAACATGTCCGATATTATTTTATTTTTTTATTTATTTAAAGTCGCTTTTTAACGACCCGATATTATTATAATAATTTAATCCAGCTTAAAAGCCACCGCTCTCATTTGTGTACTAAATACTTCTATCTTGGATAAGTTCTAGAATAGAAATATTCAAAATTCTACTGACTTAAAATAAACTCTCGTAATTGTCGTCTCTCAAAAAATATTGGAAAATATTGGCCAATAAATAAATATAAGATAGGTGTTGGAAAATATATTTTGCGACATGTTATACACATGGCTCACTCAGCTTCACCTCATTCGGTTAACATCATTATATTTTCCAACCTTCCAAGCAAATTAGAAGCGAGAAAATAGGGCATAGAAACGAATGAATTAAAAATCAGCCTTTAAATAGCATTAAATCGTTGTTGCTTTTCCATACACACATATATCAGTTTCTCACACTAATCAATTCTACCTATTATTTCCGTTTAATTTTAATACATGCACCACAACGTTTTACTCCCATATTATTACAACACCCACATAAACAAAGCAACTCCACAATATGTTAAGGAAACAATTCAATATTAAACTCATTTAAAGTAAATTATACTAAATTAATTGTTTGTTGCATATTCAAGTAGAAAATATATTTTTGTTTACATTCCATTTATAGAATGATTATAAATAGATATAAAGCTATCGACTAACTTGCCAACACAAATCCAAAATTTGTGTGGATGCAGGTACTGAAAATACACATTTGCCCTAATAAAGTTATAACACCTTTTTCGCAATTTGTATTAAGTAGTTACATCTTTTGAGACCAAATTCCACCCATTTATTAACCGACTTCAAACAAAAAAGGAGGAGGTTATCAATTCGATTGTTTTTTTTATGTGTGTTAACTCAGAACTTTTGACTGTGTGAACCGATTTTGATGATTTTTTATCTATTTGAAAGCTGGTGCATCCCGTGTGGTCCCATTTCATTTTGGTCCTGTTCCGACAACGGCATCCATGAAAAAACCATAAAAGTCTTAAATTTGCATTAAGTATGCACTACAAGAGGACAAATAACTCAATATCACGCCAACCGATTTCGATTATTCTTTTTTTAGTGACAAATTCGTTAGTGTACTTCAGATTCACTAAAAATCACAAAATAAAAAAATACTTTTACGAGAGCCTAATCGAGCATTTAGATATAGGTATCGAGATCGACCATTTAGATATAGGTTGCGGGTTCGAATCCAGGCAGCGGCAATGTGAACAATTATAATTAATGGAAGCTGTGGCATTGATCACATTGTCGTCGCTTGGATAAGAACAAAGTAACCGATTCCACCCACATCATAAATGTAATTGTAATTCAATAAATAAATATTAACAAATAATGATGTGGGTGGCCTCTGTGATAAGGCGTATGTCATAAAAAACTGAGGTTAAACCCCATTATTATTATTATTATTATTATTAGTTAAAATTATTGTTATTTTTGGAGTCGGTGTCAGTCAATATAATGGTGCAAACTGTTCTGTATAGTTGTTTCCTTGGCTGGTACTGACTCCAAAAATAACAATAATTTTAACTACATTATATTATCGTTATTTTTTTACTTATTAGTGCATATTAATTTGTTTTGGAAAAGTTTTTCTTTTGAAGTCGGTTTTCTTTTTGTTAAAAGTTTTTTTTATGTGGTAATAACTTATTGAACAACCTTGTACATGTGATGCTAATTATATAACATTTAAATACCTACTTATACACCTGTAATCTACTGTATAAATATTTCAACAATCAACAACTAATAACGAATAAACCAAACTATTCAAATATTTGTGTTGGGTTTTAAAACTAAAAACTGTTGAAATAATTGATTCTATTAACTTCAAACTATTTCCATTTAATCATACTTTTATAAAATTTTAAATAGTTTTACACGCTTTTATAAATTTAATATCTAATATATGTTCTGTAAGGGCATCCAATGTTTTCGATCAAACAGTTTAAACATTTTATTTTTACAACCATTCAAAAATTCAATAGATTACAATGTTTTTATTCTACACTTCCAATGACCAATGAATTATACACATTTTTTTTAACGAAATTTAATTTCACACCTCAATGCTGCCCTATCAATTGAAAATTTAATGAGCGTTTAGGCCAAATACGAAAGGTCACATTAAATTTTTTCGTCATTCAACTTGTAACAAATAACTTATTGAAAGTCTGCTTGTTTTCTATTCATTTCTAATGAAAAATTAAAGGGAGTCCCAATAAAAATTCAGTGTATTTTATTACTTCTAAATAATTTCAGCACAGTAACCCCAAGCAAATAATATTCATTTAATTTACTTTCTTTTTATAGGCAATTTTATTACGGATATGATAAACGAATTACATAAAAAACAAAATTTATCTTAATATTATTTCTCTAACCGGTTTCGTCCTAAGCGGTATATTGATTGTGAGTCTATTTTTAGTCAATAGCCAGCACTATAAGCTTTATTAGTGAGGGGTAAATCATGGAATTGGATAAAAGAATAAGGCAGATATCGCTATATGGAAACAGGCTAATGAATTAAAATATAAGTTATAATAATTAATTAATACACAAGTTAGAGAACCTTAGGAGATTTTCCGTTGGACTTTAAGATTTTTTACTGAAAGTCTCTCTTTCGGTATAACAGCCTGAGGCTCGATTAAGATTATAACACCATTTTTTTTACTGCCGTCATAAGTTTAAAAACCGCATCTCCAAAAAAAAAAAAAATTCAATAAATAAGAAAAACAAATTTCTTTATCTGGTTATCCAAAATTTTGATTTTCTCAAATGCTTTTGCTGTGTTGTTTTTAATCTAAAATTATGAAGACTAAGGTTGCGGGTTCGAATCCAGGTAGCGGCAGTGTGAACAATTATAATTAATAAGGACTTAGGAATTGATCACATTGTCGTCGCTTGGACAAGAACGAAGGAACCACATCATAAATGTAATTGTAAATACGGATGTAGTTAAAAAAATGAAGATTTACAAAAATTGATGTGGGTGGCCTCTATTATAAGCGTATATGCTAGAGAAACGGAGGTTAAACCCCATTATTTTTTTTATTATATAATCTAAAACCATGTCAAATTGAAATTGGGTGCTTTCCTATGTATCATAATAAGATGGACAAATTTGGAAACGCTATACAAACCATTTGAAAACTAGTTTAAATAAAGGCCTTTTGAATTATTGAAACAAATTAAACGAAGCTAAATTTACTCGTCTTGGATTTTGCGTGCTAAAGCCTCGCTTCTAATTATAAGTCCTGGTCTTATAATAATAAACATCGGAATTTCTGAAATATAATTACAGCATATATTAAATAATTGCTAATTTCATAACAAATTATTTCAGCTGTCAATAAATCAAGTATAGTTAAAGTGATTTCAACAATTTATTATAATCTATACCATTTTCAACAAATATATAGTATTATTTCAAATGAAATTCCAAACTAAACAGTGTTATATTTTATCTAAGCTGAAACAAACATATGCAAGCAAAAGGTTTTTCATTTAAAATGATAGAACTGTTAACTGAAATTAAACATCCTTTGTATGTATGTACCATAATTTTTATTTTGTATTTGAGTATTTTACGACAGTTTGTGTAATATATGATACCAGTCGACTGCCCCGCAGCTTTATAGGGTAGCGTGATGTACATATAATAAAAAAATATTTGTGTGACATTACGTACAACGTATGCAAATTATCGAATTTTTTTATCAAAGTAAGTGTTCAGCTATTTACCGTGTATATCAATTTCAAAGGCTCATATCGTCAATATGAGTCGCATTTTAATCGTCTGATAAAAAATTAAAAATTAACCTGCTCAGTAATAAGCGAACAATATGCAAACGTTGTTAACCGAATATGTATGATAAAGTAATCGCCCAAATGTATTTGTTGCATAATCGCTTTTCTGCGAAGTTGCGAGTTACATTTGATTAGTGCCATAATTCACACAAATTACTTCAAATAAAAAATGAATCACGATATCTCATACACAAATTGTATTAGTTAAGCTTAAATTCTAAACATTTAAAATTCTAACATTTTAAATGAAAAACCTTTTATATATAAGTATTGATAGATTTATAAGTATTGGTAGCTTCCTACTTAGCTACATATTTAAGTTAAGGTTTATACAGTGTATCCAATTAATTCTGCACTAAAAGGAAAAATTGTTTATTATTTGTTATTGTTTTGAAAAAAAAAAAAATTCCTGAAAAATGGTCTGCATGACCTAACACAAAATAAAATAATCAGATATCAATTTTTTTTTCTATACGAGATATAGAAAGGAGTAAGGTACCTCTATTTTTTACAATATTGACAATACTAAGAAAAGTTGATTCTAATTGAAAACCTAGATATCTGTTATCCATCTAACAAGAAAAGCAGATATCAATTTTTTGCAATCGTATACGAGGTTTGTCGAAAAATATAAATTTTGCTCATGAGTTAAGTACTTTTTCTTTTACAATAACGATAATCCTTATTAAAAAAGTTGATTCTAATTGAAAACTACCAATATTATCCATCTGCCATGAAAAAAAAACAGATTTTGTCATTTTTACTCGTCTCTGTATTGCCTTTACAAACTTTTCTCTTATTAAGGCGCAATTCCACTGAGACAACATGTAGCATGCGGCATTGACGCATGCTACGCACAAAGCGGCAAAAAATATGTCTCCTTGCCGCATGCTACAAGTTGACTGTTGTTGTCTGTCCAATGCGTCATCTCTCGACATGAATCCACGTGTCGAACTGTGTCGGCGTCTAGAGAACGGAACGGTGCGGCTTGTAGCATGCAACAAATATAAAAATATAGTAGTGCTTACATTGTTTTTAATGACATGTTGTACCAAACTGATGTTGCCTGAATGGAATCGCTTTAGCTGCATGCCACACTCATGTACGACAAAGCGCATACGACATGGGGCAACCAGTCCGCATGCGACATTTAATTCAATTTTGTGCTACGTTGTCGCACGCCTACAATAAGCAACACTTGGCAACAAATATCGAGCGATATGTCGCCCAGTGTTGCCTCAGTGGAATTGCGTCTTTATTTATGTCTACAGATCAACAGTATTGCTAGTGTATTTAAGGTCGATCTGTTGAAAAAATTTTAAAAAAGCTAATACATAGAAGAGTTCGTAAAAATAAAAAATTATCTTATTTTGCGTTTCAAGCCATGAAGAACATTTTATCAGGAATGACTTTTTTTCATAGTATAAATAATAAAAAAAGTTTTCCAAATGATCCCGATGTAATTTGACACACTGTATATAAGTTTTGTGCCTTGTTTATAGATTATGGATGCAGATTAGGTTAATTTTCTGTGAACACATTGAATCGAAGTATTATTTATTAGAACGCATAATTAATGTTATGTATAGGCAGGTATAAACCTATATCACCTGCTTATGAAAATTCAATTTCAAATAATTATTGATATTTAATATTAACAACTATTATTAATATTATAACAATTGTAATTGTTGAATATTACTGATTTGCATTATTGATATAAATGGTTTTTATTTGTAAGAATGAAGTCATCAATATTGAATTTTTAATTTAAATTTAACTATTACTAAATCAAGAATTTTCTCAATATTTTAAAAATTTAATATACAAAGTATTCGATTATTCTATGTCCATACAAGGCCATAGAGTGTGGGCTTTTTTTATCGTCTTAAAATAAATACAAAAACCATTATAAAAATACAATTATTTTTGTTTTAAAGTGAATTATAAATTGTGTTTTTAAGCATGTTGAGAAAATTGTTAAATTATATCAAAAACCATTAAGAAAAAGGAAAAATCGCCGATTGACTGTTCTGTTCTTTCAGTGGTTCAAATGTTGCCGTTTGGTTATCCCGATACAGTTTCTATCTGTCCTGGTATTCTTCTAGTTACAAAAAGTCACAAGTTTCTATATCCTTTTAAATTGTAACTTAATTAATTTTCGAATACAATTAATAAGTTTTACTATCTTAGCTGAAGTGTTACAGATACAGCAAATTTACTCCGCTTATATTTACAAAATTATTTCTCATAAAAATGAAGTTTGGTTTAAACACTTTTAAAATCATTTTCTTTCTTCTTGCTTTTCTATTTAACAAAAATTAAAATTTTATTAATTAGACAATTAAAGTATAAAAATGTACCGTCTAAACTTTAACCTTTACATTATTTAATTACACGGTAACTTGTTGAAAGTTAGTAAAACCAAAATCGTTTGGTTTTGATAATCTTTTTACGTCGAATATTTTATCACCTATGTGGTAAATTTATACCAAAGAATTATACTACTGAACAGATGCACTAGACATTTTATTAATAGAGCTGATCGTAATACGCTCTGGTAGGATCTTTCTTTCTCTGAATGATTAATTTTTATTAGATGTCGAAGCTTTTACAGTCGAGACTACGAGATCCACGTATTTTTCGAGATATTTCAAAAAAACTAAAATTTTTCGTGTCTAATTTGAGAATAAGAGAAATGATACAAATTTAATTCAAATTTAAATAAAAATTAATCTTTGAATATTTAGTTAATATAATAATAAATTTTTCAATCATTAAGGCTATAAACCGTGCGATAGAAAGGGTGCTTTATTAAATGATTAATACACACTTGAAACTTCGTGAGTGGCTTCCGTTTGGCGTGTTTACCAAACTCCTCTCTACGACTTTTTTCAAAGGTTCTGCGTTTTCAAACGAACAGGATAACGGCATATTTAAGGTATATCATTTAACAAAGCACCCTTTCTATCCCACGGTCTACTAATTCAAACATTGAAATTAATATGTTGATTAAAACTTTAGAGATAGAATCTTTAAAATATGTCCTCCGGAAGTGACTATTTTTTATAACTTCAGCCCATTTCAATACCTGAAAAATCGCAATTGAATTCCACTTGATTTTTGTGATCGGCTATTGAATAACATATTGTAAAGGAAAAGTACAAAATGTTTAAAAATTGACTATACACTTTTTTGGACCAGTCGAGTCTCTTACTTTTTAATTTGATGAATGTCAACGTTTTTTTAATTTTATGAATATCAGTTAAAGACTTTTTATTTGTAGATGCTTACTAAAACTCAACCTAATCGAACACTGAAGTACTTGGAATTAACAAAACAGAAGCTTTTTTTGTAAACCATAGCATTTGATATTATTCTTCTCAATTTTTTTTTCTACAAATTTCTCGAATTTCTCAAATACCTAATTGATAGATGAATGGCATAGTTATAATTCCAGGAATAAATAAAACGTGTAGATGTAGTAAATGAAGTCAAGTACCTGAAATAAACTATCGATAAAAAATCATCTGTGAATATTGAACACACTTAACCAACATAAACCGCACATTAAATAATTCTATCGTTTATCTACTATTTTCTATATAACTTTATAATACATATAGGAGAAGGTGTGGTGCCTAGAACCAGAAATTACGTTAAATTCATCCACCGATTATTTCTAGCACTGTTATTTCTCGACACTATGTATTTTTGTTAAGAATTTAAATGTTGCACAACTATCGATAAAAACGTGGGAACCACGGTTTATGATTTTGGAGCTATGATAAAAAACCTTAGAATCCTTCGAGTGACCTCCCTCCCGGATATCTTCAACATGTATTCGTTACAGTACAGGCACTCTTTGAGCGAAAGCTTCCTCAGGTATTTTTAATAAATATTTTTATTAGTTTATTAAAAAAGAGAAGTCGCCCTATTAGCTCAGCTGGTTAAGGTGTTACCCATTCCGTCCGCGGTATACATAGGGTAGCGGGCTCGATTTCCGGTGTGCGTCGCAACAAAATTAATTTAATTAATAGTGGTGATGGGCTGGTGTAGGGCATGGTATATGCATGATAGAGGTGCACTCAGCCTCTGAAATTGAGGAGCTGATAAATGAAATTATCAGCGAAAAGGTGGTGAAACACACATATAATGTATCACAATAGGCTCTATAGCCTAAGTGTGTCCTTCGTGGATAGCCAATATAACCTAACCTAACCTCTAACCTAGAAAAGAAAAACACAATGACAACCAGTCTGCAGGCTACCTGCATTCTGATACAATTGCAGTCATTTCAACACTAATGCTGTCCAGAATATCAATATAAATCGAGGAACTACAGAATTATTCAATGAACATTTTACTGTTTAGGTACAACATCTTACCCTACATATACATATACAAACTCAGTATGCTTATTTTCCACCTCTTTCATGTTCATTCTGCAAATAACGATCGACCACTCACTAATATTCACCTACATTCATTCAATCAAGTCACTCGTTCATGTCGGTATTGTATGCCACGTATACATACGTTACGTTCATGACGTCCTTGACGAACAATTTACGTAGGAAAATCTTCTTTTGTAGTTTATTATTCGAAACTCATTTAAATCAAAATTATTTGCCTCATATTTTATAATGAATTATCTTCTTCCTTCTCGACTACTAATATTTTTTTGAATTGTTTTTCTGGAACCGCTACAGAACTCCCGCACTGAGTAGCTCCGTGTGTAGATAGATTTCTTACCTCATATCAGGATTCAAAAATATCCGATATTTATTATAAATATCAAAATATCGGATATTTATGATATATATCCGACTAGATGGATACCCGCCTGCTTCACTTGGCTTAAAAGTAAAAAACCACCGCTTTGTAGCCTCCACCCTCTCTTAATATACACAGTTTTCAATTTTGTTAAATGTAAAATAGTCATAGTTCATTGAGTATATCAGCATAGTTGGCCACAACTTGTTTGACATTTATTATTTTAAATTTTTAAAGAATTCTTTAATTTATTGTTCAAAATGATCATTATAGATCTGCTTCATCTATAATCATCATTTTGAACCATAAATTAAAGATTTCTCTAAAATTTAAAAAAATTGTAAATGTCAATTTTTTTATTTTTTAAAAATATATCTTTATAAATTATAGTTAATGTGCTATTCTGATATATCAGCTATATTGCTGTAGTTTCATTAAAAACCATTCCCCAGTTTTAGCGTGAAAGCGTAACGAACAAACAAACAAATAAACATGCTTACTTTCATATTTATAATATATGGGAATATATTTCAAAAGTTTGATATTTACAATTATAGATTATATTTATAGAATAAACAGTTATATTCTATAAATAAAAGAGTTATTTTATACTTCTTAAATACTCAACAATGAATTAAAATCGTTTCTGGATTTTTTTAATTACTTTTTTTTGTAAAAATTAATAGAATAAGCACATGAAAAACTTACTCATTATAGTAATGAGATTATGTTTGAACTCTACTCCAACGCCATTTACGTTTGGGAAGTAGAAATACAGTAACAAACGCCAGAAATTACTTAATAATTTAAAAATTTTTTAAACCATTTGTGTATTGATATATCATTGATGAATATCATAAATATTCATTTGATATATATCGGATATATCATAAATATTCATTTGATATATATCGGATATATCATAATATATATCATGATATATATCCATTGATACATATCCTCGAACTCTACTCTTTATTCATATCTTCCCCTTCAAAAAGAGCACAAATTACTTATTCAGAAACTGATTGGACTAATTTGTTAAGTTTATATTAATTTAATTGTAATTATTTATAATTTTTAGTGTGACAAGTTATATTTCATATTGATTTGTTTTTGTTGCAGGTACGTTCCAATCTATCTTATTTCACTTCAAATATAAGGTAAAATTTTAATCTTGTAACTTTTGTTTCTAAACCTACAGTATAAACATTAATTACTTCCCTTCCCCTTGCAAACTGAAAATTCGCCGATAAATAAATTTTATTCACTATACAGCTGCACTCTGTCTGAGTAAAATATATGATATTTTAAGTGTTATCTATGATTCATAGACCCCTTTTTGCAACGAAATTTAGACGTTTCACATTGATACCAATTATTTAGTTAATTAATAAATGTTATTTTAGTAATATTTTTCTCACTGTGCTTCCAAGAAAATTTTTTTAACTCTATAATACGCTGCTTTGTAAATATTTTATTATTTTTTAGTGCAAATAATAATTATCTCAACGTATATATCGAGATTAACCATCAAAACCGCCGAGTATAAGTACATTGCATTATATTTTATAATAATTACTGACAAAATGGCGTCATTTTCATTATATGTATTCGTAAAATTTTATTATGTTTCTGCATTTCAACTACTTAATGTGTATAATGTATTTATATGAATGCACTTTATCTCTAATTTGTACTTTAGTACCATTGAACTCCGTCTAAGAACATAATGGAAACTATTTATTAATTAAAATAAAAAGCAATTCTACATCGAAATACCTACTAAAATTCAGAATTTCTGTAGGAATAACTTTCCATTTAGAATCACTGATAAAGAATATCTTTGACATCAAAAGTAAACTTTTGGTAATTTTTGCACAAAATTTCCATTTTTTCTACTGTTTCTATTCATTTTATAAATCAATGCGCAAAGGACTCTCGACGAGATACTGAATTAAACTACCAGTTTCGAAATTTGGAGATCTCTGATGACGCCACCTGTAAGGCCCATATTAAAGACAATGAACCTTCATACTTGTTATTTGCAACTGCAGAAACATGCAAAGTGTCAAGTATAGAATGTATGGCCTTAAGGAGGGTCCCTCACCAGTAATAGAAAAAATAAAATAGTAGAAAATGATCCAAATTTTAAGTATGTTGTAGTTAACGATACATATTATTAAATCAAAAAAAAATTTGGGTATCTTATCGATCAAGTAAGAGAGTTTTTATTAATTAAAAATACATTAAATAACATAATCATCCTCATATCATGCTATGTTATTTAATGTATTTTTAATTAATTAATTACTCTCTTAATTGATCGATAAGATACCCAAATTTTTTTTGATTTAATAATATGTATCGTTAACTACAACATACTAAAAATTTGGATCATTTTCTACTAATTTATTTTTTTATATTACTGGTGAGGGAGCTTCCTTAAAACCTTGGACTCATAAATTCTATTTACTCATTTATCTACTTAAAAAGGCAGCTACCACACGCAGACCTTCACCTTCAGGTTTTTCTGATGGAGGGCACAGAGGATCTCTCGGTCCTCTTTGATTTAGGGTACATTTCTTATGCATTATTATTATTATGCAAGTTATTCAATGTTTTGAATGTAAGAGTATACACAAAATAAATTTGTAGTTTAGATAGTTTAAAATACACGAAAACGTTTCTGCTTTTTCTAACAAACCACTCAATATATACAACATGAAATATAAATTTGTATTAAGAATAATGAATCTAAAAGTATATATTTGTACTTTTGAATCGGTTTGGTTATGTGTTTAGTTTTGTGGAAGTGTGGAAGGTGTGTAAAGTACCAAGCTAACTACTATTATGTATTGAAAATGATATCGATATTGACTGTATTGGTAAGCACCCGTTGACTATCATAGTAGGTGGTGTTTTTCTCTCATTCGATTACGTACTGGGTTATTCATTTAACAACGTAATTTGGTATCTGAGTTTTAGTAAATAATCAAATCTTTTGTCGTCTTAAACTGGCCAAGTGGTAGGTTTATCATCTCTGCGTTTTTCTTGTCAGTTCCTAGCTTTCCTAGCTACCTGAATTTCTCCCCCTTCACATTAAGATATAGGGGAAAATTACCAGGATTTTATTTTATTATCCATCATCTAGGGTCAGTAAGAATTTATCAGTATGCTAACGACTTCTGGTCAAATTCACGTATCGGCTGAACTATCAGGTATATAGTCACCACGTATACTTTTCTTAGATGTTTCGTAAAGCTTTTTAAATGTTTATAATTGAATGAATATTTCTGTACACTATATGTGAAATACCTTAACGTGGTTCAATGAATAACATTGTTGGGTAACGATCACAAAGATAGAGCATATGACATTACAGTTGAGAGGTATGCACAGTACGACCATATACGAAAGTGAACAGAAACACTATAGAGTAGGTAGAGAATAGAAGAGCACATAGCAATTCATTAAAGGTGGTACTCATATTTTAAACGAAGTCATGTTGAAAACACCTGTCGCTATAAATAATCGGTAAAACCACCATTTCAATCGATTAATAACATCTCTCCTTCTCAGTCTCCATATATATGTCTATAGATTTTCGCATTTGTATATTTTATATAAATATACAAGGTTTAAAAACCAATACATTGTCCGTCGTTATATAAAGAGGTAGATTCGTTTTCAACGTTTAGCTAATCACCACAACAGTTACATATGACAAAACTAACCATAATTTACATCAATCGACCTTTTTTTCACATAAATATACGGTTACCCTCACCTAAAACTGTCACCTTCTCCTTGTAATAAGTTTTATTTAACCTATATTCTTTTTAGATACCCTAATTTCGATTTAATAAAATTTGATTTAGGATCTTTTTATTGTCTCACGTTTTATTATTTTGCCATGAGTGAAATATTAAAGAACAATTCGTTTATGTAAGTTAAAAAACTCGAGTTTTTTATGCTGTGATCAATATCCGACACTTGTACTGTGATCAATATCCGACACTTGTAGCAATCTTTTATAGAAAAAAAAATTAGGACATAAATTATTAAATTGATTTTTTACAACTTTACTAATGATTAATTCCGGTTTATAAATTAACAGCAAAAGTTAATTTTTTCCCTAAAAAATCAAATAAATTCAGTTAATTTTGTGAATGTAGAATTATTATTCCTACAAGATTAAGCTTTAATAAGATGATACATTCAGTACTGTTATTTTAATAAAACTTAATCGCAATGCTAGGGTATCCACCGCTCGATTATGGCTGAACGAATAACAAGCGAATCAAAATGAAATTTCGCTTAATACACTGAATTTTCTAGAAAACACAATACAATTTATAAATATTATCGAAGATAATAAATGAGAACTCTAGTATATATCGAAATAAATTTCGATTTTTGCCCCAATTTCCTAGATCAGTTTTTGTATTTTTAAAATACGTATTTTCGACAACCAAGTAGTCATCATCAGTAAGAATTTGCTAGTGATTACTCTTATTTTGAATGTTACTCTTTGCTAATTTGGTGGCAGACTGCAGATATTTATTTCGAAATATGCTAGGGTTCTCTTTTAATATCTTCGATAATCGATAATAAATCGAATTTTGAACAATTTGGAACTTATTATATACTTGAAAGAAATTATTTAATTATATAGTCACTAGCTAATTCTTACTGATGATGACTACTTGGTAGTCGAAAATACGTATTTTAAAAATACAAAAAACTGATCTAGGAAATTGGGGCGAAAATCGAAATTTATTACAATACAATTTCCTTAAAAACATAATTAATTTTCAGTACTTAATTTTTAATGCTTTCAATGTGCTTTAAATATTTGTATTTTATGGGATATTTTTTATAGCGTTTTCGAAATCGCTCTTTTCTCTGCTCCTCTCTGTACACTTTCACCATTACTAGTTACCAAAGTTTTATGTATGGCAATATCCCTAATTCAAAAACAGTTCAGAAACAATTTTCTACACTCATATGCAGGTTTAAAATATAGGTAGGACCTTACATTTTATAAGATGTCTTATGCAGATTTAAGTATAATGTCGTCTATCATAAACTTTACCTAACTCATTAAAACATCACTCAAAATATTATTTTAAAAATGTTGTTATAAAATTAGCCTCGAATTTCTATTATATACACAAAACATAGTAGCATTTTCTCTATAAATTTTAGGATGTGTCGTAGTTACCTAGAACATATACATTGGTAAAATATTACTTTACAAAATTTAAATAAAATAATTTGTAACCATTAGTTTTTTTCACAGCTGTAGTAATTTTCAATTATAAAATTTTTATACTTGGCCCTGGTTTTAAATTTATGTAAAAACTTTGAAACCTTATTCTATTTATTCTTAAAAGTAAGCACATCCTAAATAACCGGAGCAATTAAAGGATCATATACGTCTCTATATATGTAAAAAAAGATAGTAAGTAATGGGGACTGTCGACGGAAGTAAAAACTTAAAACTTTGGAATAACTGGCCTTTGACCTGGAATTTGGACTGGCTGGAGCCTGGCCGGACGGCAGCTCGTTGCACTCGCATATCACTATTCACAAAACTGAATAATAATAAATAATTCATTAATAACTATTCAAATAGCTGGTCGCAATTATAGATAAATATGGTGGGAGCGCAGATAAATACATTTGAATAGTAATATGTAATGTAGTATATTATTATATGCGCTTCCACCATTTATTTCATGGGTTTTAACTTTTTTCTCACATTCACAAAATTTCTCCAAAAACACAAAATTTTATCAAAATCGGTCCATTCGTTTAGGAAGACTTCAATTACAAACACACGTATGACGTGATTTCCATGATTTTTGTTCACTCAAAAAAGTACTCAACGGGCCAAAAGAAGACTTAAAAAACACTGAAGTATACTTGTATGTAAAATAATGATATCGAATTTTGTTTTAGTGTTTTTGTACAACAATAGTTGTGTGCATGACGCATAACTCAAAAACCATTAAAATGTTGAAATTGAATGCCTGAACCCATTTGCACGAATTTGTATGCATAAAATGAAGTCTATTTTTTACCATTCTACTCTACATTTGTCCAGCTTAAATATAACTACTTTTATTTTGTTCTACTTTAAAATATTTCTCTTCACATATACATTTTAAGAATTATACTTTAACTAAAATATACTCCTAAATTGTTTTACAAAACAAAAAATCTATTTTACTTAGCCCAAATAATTATACTCCCGAAGAATAAGTCTTTAAATATTTCTACTTTGATTTAAATGTGTCTTGAAAGAATTCTACTGCTGTCAGTTTCAAAAATTTATCATTTGTTTCCTTGAATATATGTGAGAATTTCACACAAGATTAAAATTATGGGCTGAGCTTTAGTGTTTATTATTAGAACTGGAAGATTTATTGATAAAAAGAAAATGATATCCGTTATCGGAGAAAATATTTCGGATTCTTTAAAAATAAACTTAGTTGAGTGGGTAAAGTATACACGTTATTTTGGAGTATATTTTAACTAAAATATAATTCTTAAAAAGTAGAAATATTGTAATAGAAATATTTTACATAGAAAAATAAAAAGCGGAATTCTTTTTAGGGTAAATTTCAATTAAATTATTTAATTTTAAAATTCATAAATCTATTTACTAAATCAGAGTTGAAAATTAAATAATATCAATAAATGCCAAACCAGTCCTATATTGTTATTATTATCATTATTATTATTATTATAGATTTTCTACAGTAATGAGATCATTTATATTCTATGTATTCCATCTTCCCATTTTATGTACACATAAACGTCGTTCATGTATTTAGGTTTGAGGTTTCTGTTCCAGCTTCACAAAGTTCTCAGTCTTCTCACATTGAATACACATTGAAGTTGAACGTTGTAGGTATTTGTGTTGAAAATCTGTGTTACTACATACCTTTTATTTTCATAGTCTTTTGAAATTTTTTTATTCATAGCTGATAACCTTCTAAAGAATTAATATTTTTGTATTTTTCAAAAAGTTCAAATAGTTATTCACTGTCCGGTAAGAATATCTAAAATGTTAATATCTCTGATAAATACACAATTTGAGCATCATGTATATAAGCAACATGAGGAACCATAGCAACTTATGTTAGAATGTGAGATGTAAATATATAAGTAAACCAAATTATTTGCCAATAAGCGAAAAATTTCTACGCTGTTGTCTGTTCTGTCAAATTTTCTGTCAAATCTTCCTTCATATAGATTTAAAAAGACAATAGTTCTTTTGACGATTACATTATAATTATTCGAAAAATATTCAGAATCACTCCAGAAAAAGAAGTCTTCTCGTTCAGAATTTTAAACGTAATCTTAAAAATCACTCTCCCAGTTGTTAAATGAACACGATTTTTGTATTTTATAGGTCCAAATTACCTTATAAAACAACTTTCCAGAAATTCCGAAAAAGCAATCTTTTCCATTTAGTCGATGTTTTGAAAGGAAAATTTGAAAAAAGTTGATGCAGATTTGGATTGAGAAAAAGAATACAAGGAGAAATTTCCCAAATCCATTTCTTCAGTCGATACCTTATTGTGAAAATTATTGATTTTTAACTATGTCTGTTGATTATCTAGAGTAATAATTACCCGAAAGCTCGGACAATTGGATTGATATTTTAAGAGCTATTTCCGGAAATAGAAGCTTTTCGTACTTGTTTTTTGGCTATATATTAAAAACGATCCTCCCAATCAATAAATAAATCCGATTTTTAAATTTGTTAGGTAAAAATTACTTTATTCACAAAATTTTATAAAATTCGCAAACCTTTTTTTTTTCAATTTTTTTGATAATCATTTTCTAGAGAAATTTAAAAAAAAAAATGGATACAAAAATCGGTTCTCATTAAAAATTGAGCGAGTTTTTTATAAGATATTGATTGATTCGTCTTCGAGAAGTGATTATCCAGTACAATATTTTAAAAACTTGTTGATCGATCACAAAATCAAACAAATTTTGTGTCTTCAGATTTCGAGTAAGACACATAAAAACATAAGAACCCTATTGGTTGATTAGGTGAGTGTAAGGTTAAACGATTGGATGAAATATTAGATTGGATGGTTGGAATAAAAATCCTTCTTCTACAACATAACAAAAACTAATTTAAATAAATCAAAACAACCTTCTTACCTATCATTGTTTAAACAAATCTCCAAAAAAAAAATCAGATTGATGTATTTAAATCATATAATATTTAAATATTTTATTTCCTTCCAATATTTAAAGGATTTTCCAATATATATATAATATAATATAATATAAGAAAAACATATAAGAAAAGCAGTAATATTATTTCCACTCTACTAAAATCTAAAATGTGTTATCAAATATTCTATACTCGACTGATTCATTCGTCTTTGATTTAATGTGTATTCATAAAAACGCAAATTTAATAACATAACAACATGAATATTCTTCCTTATTTTCTATCCCTAACACACTAAATTCATTCTATAATGTTGTTTCTGCTCTTCTATCATATCGTCGTATTCTTTCATGATTTTCATGGATAAATATTCCCTTTAAGGAAGTTTCTTCGTGACCAACGTTTGTAGCAATACTTTTTTAAATTTTAGTGCAGATGTTTTTGTAAATCTAACCTTTTATAATTCATTTTTAAAGAGAATTAAATATTATGTAATTCAAATGAATACAAACTGTGGACGATATGAGTTATTTTGAAAATTTTAACCTACCGGATTGGGTGAGTCAAAAATTTACAAGAATAGCTGTTAGAAATAATATTGGAAATTTAAAACATGAAAACTTTTTAAAAATTTAGATGCGAGATAAAAGCAAGATAGAAAACCAAAAACCATTGGGAAAAATTTCTTTTAATCCTCTTACATAATTCTGTAGAAAAAAAATATAAAGACAGTTGCGAACATGTCTACAGTTCGTAGGTGAGTGACGCACTTAGGAAGAATAATCATAGAAAGTGTATAAATTTAAAAATGAAACATTTCTTCAAGAATTTTATAAAAAAAAATTTACAGGCCTAAAACAAAACATCTCTGGCACGGGCAGGCATGTTATTAACATCATCAGTATTATTTTTTGATAGTACAAGCAACCAACCACAATATTAATTTTATCATGACGTAACTCCCGTAAAAAAGATGATAGTAGCTGCTGACACCGCGGCCATGGAGGCGTTTCCATTTCCTTTAACTTATGTGATGTTTGTTTATAAGTTATAAAAAAGCGGTATTTATCCTACTGCCTGTGATCCATTTGACAAATCCTTTAATACAATACCTAAATCTATACATAAATGGTATATGCTGCATTCAGTATCTTTTATTTTACATTATACGAATACGAGACATGTTTTTAATAATAAAATAAAATATACAAACCATTTCATGATTATTTGAATTTTTATGATTTTCTAATATGGCAGTATTTGTATCTGTTTATTAACCCGACGCAAGCGTGAGTGATTTAAATAGAAAATCTTGAATGGTATTGTAGTCGTGTGAGTCTCAAAGGTTGTTCAGTTTCCCAATTTTAACAATTTTTATACCATGTATATATGAAATATATCATAGTATATTAAGATTAGTCCCAAGTTTAGTCTTTCTGTCCGTCAGTTAACACGATAACTTATCCAGTTAACACGAGATATCCAGCTGAAATTTTTAAAGCGTGCTCAGGACGTAAAAAGTGAGGTCGAGTTCGTAAATGAGCAACATAGGTCAATTGGGTCTTCCATCTTGTAAACCGTTAGAGATAGAACAAAAGTTTAAATATAAAAAATGTTCCTTATTAATAAAAAACTTTTGTTTGATACATTTTTTTGTAGTTATCACTGTCTACCCACGAGGGCGCAAATTAAGTGCAAATTTTATAGTATGTATTATATGGAAATATCTAAGCGTGGATACCTTTCTTTACTTATGTGACGTCAAAAAAGAAATGCTTGGGTCAACAACACAATTAAATCAGTTAATTGTTTGTTTTCACTTGTTTTTTTTTTTTATCTAGCAACATTGCCGACATGCAGTATAAAGTCTATCTTAGAAAAGGGTACTCATATTTATCTTCCAGTTTTTAACAGGAATCGAGAAGAGGCAAGAGATCGTTCTAGTGACTTTTTGACCCTTTTCTTTGAATTTGCTAACTTTTACATTAATAATTCTCTGATATTTTTGATAATCAATTTATTAATATTAATTGATAATCAATTGAGTATTATAAAAATAATGAATTTTGGTTTATACTTAAAAAGTAAACAAGAGCATCTCTCACTCTCAGTGCCTCATAATTTAATATTAGTACAAAACTGCGTTTTGGGTTATACTAACTATAATACGTTTACAAGCAATACAGGTTTTATTAATAAAAAGCACACTTTTATCACCAGCTGAACTAAAAGGTAGAAAATAATTTTTTTTAATTCATAAAAATCATTTTGTCGTAATAAAACATGGAGTGCTTTTTAAGATATTTTATAATGACTTTTCTTTTACCAATATCTGTCTATAAGTACTTTCGTAAGTAGTATTTGTACAATATAAAGACAAGCAGGTCCATTTTACAAGATATTGTATCTTATAACAAATTAATTTATTATTATTATTATAAATATAAGCGACGATTTCTTTTGTCATTTTTCCATACATCATTTTACCTAGATATAGTTTTTTTCCTCAATTTACTACATTAGAAGTTTATAATCCATCAATTTTTTCAGATTATGTTATGAAACTTCAATTAAAAAAATTATTAAAAGTACAAATCATTTTACAAATTATTCATTTTAAAAATTGAAAATTTTTTTCTTGATAAAATATAGTTGGTAAAAAAAAAAAACTTTATTCATTTATCTCTTATGTTGGTAGTCTTGGTTGATGGTTGATGGCTATAAAGAAACTAGATGTTACTTTTTAAGAAGTAGTTCCTAACTTTTTCTTTTCTATAAGTTTTTAAGTTTGTGTAGTTTGTGTGTACAAACAGGAAAGAGATGATAATGATATGTAACTTGTCGTTAAATCAGATGTCAATATAATTTTAAAGTTTTATATAAATGTTTTAAATCATGCATCATCATAATATGTCAAACATTATGATGATGAGCTTGAGATGAAATTTATGTTTGATAGTTGTTCTTAAATAGTTTGAACAAGAATTAATCAGATGATAGAAAAAATTATTATTTTCAAAAACTTGTTTAAGTTTCCAACGCTATTTTATCATGAGCTTAGCGGAAATATGTATAAAGGTGGTTCTAAAGTCATTAGATGGTTCTAATATTTTCCATGTAAAAAAAAGTATTTGGACTTTTGAGTTTAACCATGAGTATATGCAAGAGTAGTGTAAAAAATCGATTCGTTTTCATAGAATACCTGTGTCTCCAAATCCATGCGGCTATTCAAAGGTAGCTGGTTAAGTTTACAGCAGATATGAGGCTTTGTACAGTATAAATAAAAATATTTAGACTTTTTTGTTTGTCTAAAAAGTAAGCTAGAACATCTGTCACTCTCAGGGCCTCATAATTGAATATTATTACAAAACTGCGTTCTGCGTTCAATGCCGGTTTTATTAATAAATATTAACAATGGTTTTGAAGTGCAAATAAATAATAGTTTAAAAAAACAGCTTTTGAAGATCGCTGAATTAAAATTTTTTGAGAACAAATGATTTTTCCTTAATTTAGTTCAGCTAGTTAAAAAACTATTTTTTTTTTAGTTTTTTAAATTATTATTTATTTTGTGTTTTTTTAGTTTTTTAGACTATTATTTATTTATTAAAAATTCAGTATAAGATGGTGGGAGCGCAAATAAATGTATCCAACATTTTAAAGGGGAATAACATCATGTTCAAAGTTTTCATTACATACTAACATACGAACATCCTTACATACGTATGATACTAATAAAAGCGTGTTAAAAAAAGCACTTTCATGAACAAACCTTTGGTGCATAGTGGTTGTAGAGAGAATTTTGATTTTCGATGAATCGGCGTCAAAATTCTCCGAATCGGGCGAAACAGTAATTAATATTAATTGACAATGGGCACCCAATACTGTATTACATATATTAAATATTTCCATAATACTTAATGCATAAAAATATAAATCAAAGAAATTTTTAATTATAATTTTAATACATGATAAAAAGTAATTGCAATGTCAAAAAAATGTATATATATTCAAATACCCTACCCAATATCCATGTGCTCACGTTAATATAGAGTTGTTCATCGAGAATGATAGAATTTAAAGTGAATTTCATCAATTTGTGTATGAAATATCTTTTTTTCAATGAATATCTTATAGAAATTTCAGTGCTATTTGTAACAATTACTTGACAGCACGATAAAATAAATTGTGGGAAAATCACCTTGCAATGTTACGTACAATGTTGACCAACCCATGCAATTCATTTTACTTTTTAAAACACATGCGTGATCAGTTTGAGTTACTTACCATATACTATTCGACTTGCTATCGTTTAGTATTAAATTTAAAATCACCAGATAATAATTCTACAGGCGAACATCTTCGAAATTGTAAGTTTGATCGATTGCTCCTTAAAGTAAGCACAAAAAATTCCATATTTTTTGAGTTAAAAAGACGCAAAATTTTATCAATAATATAAGATCCATTTAAAATGTCTCTACACAAATACCAATTTGAATGTCCCGGTAATGTACTTTATTTCGTCGCCAATAAATGTCACGAAGAGTCATATTTTGCAGTTAATGTTTCAGTTTTTCCCTGAAAACAGAGATAAAACGACGTTTTATAAAAGCAGAAGCAAGATCGATTTTTTGCACCATAAAACTCTTTCTATACTAATTTCCTGAAAATCGTTGAAGCCGTTTCCGAGTTTTTTTTAAATCTCGAGATTTTAATTATAATAAAAGTTTATATGTAAAAGATATGATATTGAATCGAATCTATGTGGCCAAGTAATCGAAAATTATATTTTCCCCATAAAAAATCTAAGAACTTTATCAAACTGTTAACAAATAATAAAAAAAAACGAACTAGTCCGGAGGATCCAAGACAGAAAATTTATATCATACTAATATTATAAATAAGAAAGGTGCGGAGTGAGGGTGTTTGTTAATCTTTCACGCCAAAACTACTGAACGGATTTGGATGAAATTTAGAACACAGATAGTTTATAACTTGGATTAATCCATACCATACTTTCTATTTCGATAGTATGTTTTGAGGTCTATAACATGATAGGCTTTGTTTTACGGATTACACGTATGTTAACCTCACAAGTATTTTAATGTATGTAAGCTGCATACATACCTGCCTTTTTATATAAATCGTTCAAACTAATATAAGATACGCCTTTTCTATTCGATTGGGTGTGATAAGCAAGTTTTATTTCAAAAACATTTCGTAATATCTCATAAACAAGTTTTTCTATCATTTTAAATGGAAGACCTTTTATAATATACGAGAAATATGTATTATATCAAGAATAATATTTTTACAGGCATAATTGAAATAAAAAGCATACAAGAGTTTTGTATATTATAACTGTATATATAGGAAGGTACTGGTATGTAGTAGTTTGGTTGTATATAGGAAGAACGAGGTTAGATCCTAAACACGCAACCTTGTAATTAACCTTAAAAACTAACAACGTCATATTTTTATTTAATGTACACAATGCTTCATAATTTTTTTTATTTTATAATTTACTAAAATTGTTGAAATAATTGTAAAAATTGTTTTGCTGAGCTAAAGCCTCGAAACTGAGC
Source organism: Chrysoperla carnea (assembly GCF_905475395.1). Taxonomy (NCBI): domain Eukaryota; kingdom Metazoa; phylum Arthropoda; class Insecta; order Neuroptera; family Chrysopidae; genus Chrysoperla; species Chrysoperla carnea. The sequence continues at coordinate 58,551,346 of NC_058339.1, forward strand.
TTTCCCAGAAACTACGTTCAATTTATATAAAGAAATATGACAATTATTTGAAAAAAATAAAATAAAATAAATAAAAATGCCCAAGTGTTCACAGAATGGATCGTGAGCCTATAATAAAGTTAATATTCTATAACTTTCTTAGCAGCATTTTATTTGGATTGACAAAAACTCTCTTTGTCTCCTAGAGTTTGCCTCCTATACTCAAATTTTTTACTTTAATGAATAATTCTAATCGATCACGACGTTCTGTGAAATGGGCTTCAAAACATGATTAGTACTTTTTCTACCCAATGAATTTTTACGTTTGTATATTTTCCAATGGATCTTTAGTGTCATAACCGTTTTTGTTTTTCATTTATTTTGGATCTATCCTTCTGCACGAAATAAGAAATTATATTATATTAGTTATAAATATTAAAGTTTTTTAATCTTGTTAATTTGTTATTTTCTTATAAAAGTTTATAACAGGACATAAAATGGCTTATGTGTCTAAATAATAACTGAAACATTTTGTACCAGATTGTATTTATGTGAGGAAAGAAAAGAGTTGATGCTATTATTAGGTTCTAAACTTAAGGTTCTTATGTACATATTACCATCGAGCAAGTTTGTTGCCCATAAACACATATGGCAAACTTTGTATAATAACCTATACGTTTGCTTATAAGATTGTGTAAACGAAATACTAGGGTTTCCTCTGATTAATTGTAAGAATTTTTGGAGCTACATCAAGAATACCCCAGAGAAAAAATTCGAGTTATTTTTCAAGCATTATCAGTGATTTCCAAAACTGATCCATTTCGAGTCTAATTATCTACTGAAAGTGACTGATATAAATAAATATGAATAGTAATTTTTATTAATTGTATTGAGCCTTTACTTGTGGAATTCCACACATATCTGTATCCATATCAGCAAACAGCATTCAAATTTGGGTTAATGCCTGAGAAATTTGAATTTTGAATAGATAATAAGTTTTTTTTCCGACGGTCTTGAGCTTCTGATTCTCTCATATCTTTGTAACGCTTGCGATCATAAGGGTATAAGACTATTAGCAAAATGCACATAATTGCCTTATAAAATGTGACGCTTATTACTAAATGTTACGCGTCTTGTATTATTATTGGGAATCCTAACCAATTCATTAAATTCTTATACTTGGTAAAAACTGTTTTGTTTCATTTAGCATTGAATATAAGGAATCATATAGAAATAATATAGGCTTCTTTTATGGTAATTACATATTAAATGGTTCATATAATAAGAAGGAAACAAATAATAAAGCTACAATATTAAATACCATCTTTTTACTTTCTTATATACAATGTGTTAATTAGATTCTATTTAAATTTTGTTGGAATCTGATCGATTTGATGTCACATTTTTTAACCGAAAACAAAAACAACTCAATTAAATACTAAATTTATAACATTTTGTATATGCATAATTTTATTATATACGATCATTTTTGTATTATCAAATTTATTTAGAATGCACTCAAAAATTCCAAAACCTTGATGCAATTTTTGAAGTTCAATATCTACACAACAAAACATACTCATTTTCAGCTTTTGTATTTAATTCGCGAATCACAATCACTTATAAGAAACTAAAAGCTAAAAAACAGGAACTTGCAGAACAGGACGAAGATTTTGAGGAATTATTTGGCTGATTATATGGTCCAAGAATTGGTGATTAATATTAGTACATTTGAAATTATTGATATTGTGATTTAATTAAGTATATTGATAATATACCAAAGATTAAGAAGAAACTATTTGAAATTTCGAGTTAAATTTTTGCGAAACTTATTGATGATAGCTAAAACATTTTTCAGAAAAATTGTTTTTATTAGTATTTTTACATCAAAATATGTGCAATTTTTTTGATTTGTTAATTATGACTAATTTTTACAGTGAAATCAATTTTAGAGAGGGAACCGATTGGCCCTCCATTTTAGAGCTATCGCCGTCAAGTGTTGTAAAAAAAAAACATGCGGGCAGTCTTAGGGGACTGCCGATAGAAGTGAAAACTAAGTAGTTTGTTAATTTTATAAATACACATATATACATATTACACAGTATACACAGCTGTTCATAGTTTTAGATAAATATGGTGGAAGCACAAATAAATACATTTTAATAATAAGATATAATATAATATATTAATTATATGCGTTTCCACCATTTATTTTATGGGTTTTAATTTTTTGATACGGCATCATCAAAAACATTTTGTAGTGGACCGAATTGTGAATCCAATCCATCCTCATATCTACTTGAACACACACACACACAAAATTTCATCAAAATCGGTCAATTTGTTTAGGAGGAGTTTAATTACAAGCACACGCGATGACAGTGGCGGTGAAGATGACGCGATTTCCATGATTTTTGTTCACCCAAAAAGTGCAGAACATACCAAAAGAAGTTTTCGCTTCAAAATCATTGAGTTTGTTTATCTTCTAATTTTTTGAATTATTTGAGAGAATCACTATCGACCAGACCACACTGCTGACCACTGATGTCGATAAGATTGTCAACTATCAAAAAGATGATTTTGACAGCGTTAGATTTTTAAGCAACATTCTTTGGCAACTTTTTCAGGAGACAAAATGAGCACAATTTGGGAGTTGTCAATTTTGCAGAAATACGAATGGAATAGAGAGCTGATTCCTGAATTAATACATTTCGTTCTTTAGCTCCTCACAATTTCAGGGTCATCCTATTCAACTGCATTGTGTTCTCCAAACATATAAAACCTATTTGAGTTTGGAAACATTACACGATATTGTAGTTGTATTTGGCGGACAAGCTCGATTTCGATGAAGTGATTCATAAGTCCTTTTCGAGAAATTCGAAAAGTGCAAGTGTTCTTCCTTTCGGAAATGAGTTTTTCTGTTCTCAATTTTTGCAACCAGCTACTTATTCTGGCAAAGCATAAACTGCCAGGCCTAATTGTGTTTGGAAAACCTAAATGTGATCCAAAAAATTTTAATTCAGGGATAAATCTTTAATAAGTTCTATATTCACAGACTTTATTAATGGGCTCTAAAAATGGATTATCATCCTGCATTTTAAATATCACCTGTTTCACCATGTAATACATAATAAAATACATAACAACTTATTTTAAGCGTTTAATATAATTAGATATATTTTTCATCATAACATAATTAAGAAAAAATTAAGTCGTTTAAAAATATAATAATAATAAAAAGTTATTATTAATGTTTTTAATATATAAACACATTATTATTATATAAATTAATTTTATTATTATACTTTGTATTCTAAAATGTTTTCAACACAAATTTCAAAAAAAAAAAAAAAGATTAACTTATTTTTCTGTACGAGCTTTGAGGTCATATGTCCATTGTGAAAACAGACTTGTAACTGTACATTTATGCATCATATGTGTACATATAAAAATCGTATCAAGAATTAAGGTATTATTAATTTATTTTTAAACAAAATCTGTAAAAAGGTATGACAGTCTGCGATAAACCCAGCAAGATAGATCCTCACCAATCTGCTTATGGAATAAAAGTAATTTTTACCTCAAGATAGTCAATTTTATTGCAAACACGGTGATCTAGCAGGACTGCAGAAACATGTATTAACATTTTATATTTCATAAAAAATAACTTATTCCGTTACAGATTGGTAGTTTAACTTTTAATTATCTAACGATTGAGATTTTTATCACAAAAGTATCTATCAACACAGCTATCGCCACCGTTGACAATCATGGAATCATCATATACGCCACGTTACTTAATTAATATTCTTAGAAATTATTTGCATAATCTAGTTGTATTTGAAATAGATTTTGATAAAAAAAGGATAGAAGGCAGCCATTTCAAAAAGCTAAAATAATTTTGTTGCTTTTGTGACTATTAGTTTGGTTTACTGTTGGTTTTAAGCTCTTTTTCAACTAGAAGAAGTTGTTTTTAGAAGAAAATTAAAATTAACAAACGTAAAAAAGTTAAAAACTGATGTAAAACATTAAAAAAAAGACAAATATAAAATTATATAATTGTTATTTATTATGAAAATTTTATTTTCATATTTTATTTTTGTAATTATATTAATTTTATTTTTTATATTAAATATTTTATGTAATATTTAATTTTTTAAGTGTTTTATTATTAGTTCAAAAATTATATAATAATACGATGAATGCATCAAATAAAATTTAATTTTTTATTAATTATCTTCACCTTTTTATTTTTAATTGTTCTATAAAAATTTTCTAAAGTATAATATAAGATACTATGAGAGCGATTAAAAGATATTTTACATAAATTTTCTGTTTTTATATAAGCGCACAAATATATCTTATAAAAAACTTACTCATCAAATGCTTGACTCATCAAGTGTTATTTTGTATTGTCTTCATTTATAGTCACAAATAGCGACCTTGTTCGAATTCCTTCCTTTTCAACTTTCTCAATTATGTTCTACTTCCTTGTGATTTGAATTGCCAAATATACTATGAAATTTATAAATAAAAAATATTTTCTAGAGACAAGCTTTTATTAAACCAAAAAGTAGAAAATAATTTTTTTTATGAATTCCTCATACATAACTATTTGTAAAAAAATGGACGCGCTCAATTTAAAGTATCAATTATAATTAGGATCGCGTCAAGCTTTTACAAATAGTCATTGCTTGTCCCTAAAAAACATTTTTTTATTTTTATGTTTTATTTAAAATTAAATAACGTATGTATATAAAATATGTTGGAAGCGATAGAAAAATAGGACAAACAGATCATACTTGCTATAAAAATTCTTTGCCATTCGATTGACATATGCATGTAGAATTTCAACTCAATCAGCAAACTGGGAAGTGGGTTAAATTTAATTTGCCACAGTTGATTACAAACAACGGCCAGGTGAAACTGAATAAAAGATTGTAAAAATAAATAAGATTTTGGTGCTTTGGAATTTGTATACATCTTTCAATTACGATTTGCATTGACAGTAGTTTTGCAACTTTTTGGTGAATGCACCGTTCATACCAAAATAAATAATAGTCATTATTTTTTTGTATTGATGGTCACACTTCATTCACCTACTCTGGAGATAATATAAAATTAAAGTAAATAGGTAAAAGAGACCTTGTGACTGTGACTGTGACTGTGATGTGACAGTGATGTGACTGTAGTTCGAATTCCTCGTCAGTATTCTTCCTACTTCTATGATTCCACAAACTATGTTGGGCATATGATCAACTAATCCTGCTCGCTAAGAAGAAGTTACTGTATTGAATTAAAGGCGTTTACTTGATTGATGTTCTTAAAAGAAGGTAATATTTTTTTTGACAACGACCTCAATCAAGTTAAGAAAATAAGTTTTTGGTGGCTTACTACTTAAAAAAAGTAAGTATATGAGTCTTTAACCAAGAAAATATTCACTTGCTACCATGTTAAGAACATATTTTCTTGTAACTGTATTTTATTTTTTTAGTGTTTAGCCTTTTTTCAGCAGACAGTGTGCAGTCCAGAGATATAGCTTCTTGAGTGTCGGACCGTCGATTATCTTCTTATTGGAATAAAAAGAAAGGCAGATATTCATCAAACCGGCGGGACAAATAAAAATTTGCTGCGTCTATTACTTTGAAAAGCAGCTTTTACTCAGTGGTATCAGACTATACAGAGAGTGCATGGATATAAATTTTTTAACCATTTAAAATAAGTACAAAAATATATACCAACTTTATATCTATTATTGGAAGATAGAATTAATCCTCATTCCATGGTATTACTAATAACAAATCACCGCATAGAAATGATCGCAATATAGCCTATTAAATTACTTTCCTTCTCGAAATGTTTCAATCAAAATATTGAGACAGCTTGCTCCAAATATAAACATCCCTTATACTATGAGTTTATGTAGAAGTAAATAACATGTTAGGATGAATAGATTTGTTGCTTGTTGGTTTTGTTGTATGATGTTGATTTTAAGACACAAAATTTTATAAAAGGAATTATTAATTAGGTAAATATCTCTTTAGAAAATATTATAAACATTACTATATCTGTTTATACATATATAGAACCTTTTTAACATTTATATATTACTAGCCGTCAACCGCTGGCATCTCGTGGCGTAAGCTTATATCTTATCTTGTAATAAATTTATATTTATTACAAACATAAAAGGCTGGATACACCTAAATAATTTTTGTAAAAAAGAAATGATCAGAAAAAACTTGAAAAGAAACACTTGTAAAGACTATGATAAAAACAATTATAAAATAATAAACTGTTTTTAATGGTAATATTTGCAAAGCCAAAACTGTTTCCAGCTACAGTAAACAACCTTAGTAAATGCTACACACACAATTTTTTAAATTTAAATACCGAATATTAATGATGGTTAGGTTAGGTTATATTGGCTGTCCACGAAGGACACACCTAGGCTATAGAGCCCATTGTGATATCTATATATGTGTTTTACCACTTTCCGCTGATAATTTCATTTATCAGCTTCTCAATTTCAGAAGCTGAGTGCACCTCCTTCATGCATATACCATGCACTAAACCAGCCCATCACAACTATTAATTAAATTAATTTTATTGCGACAGCGGTTATATACATGTCAAAATCGCAAAATAATTTCTGTATGATATCTGTGGCTGGAAAATCGTTAAATTCGTTAAAATACTCCAATAATTAATTATATATACATTATAAGCAATGAGCATACGAAAGAAGAGCAATGATATGTAAGCACGGCTATATTTAAAACAAAACAAGTGAAAACAAACAATTGACTGAGTTAATTATTGAAATACCATGTATAGACAGTGTTGATTACTCTACCACATTACACATACATAAATGTCACACATACACAACTGATATTCCTATAATTACATACTATACAATTTACGCCTAATTTGCGCCCTCACGGGTAAGCAGTAATATTAACGAAAAAATGTTTCAAACAAAAATTGGTTATTTTTTTATAAGAAATATTTTTTTAAATTAAATTTTTGTTCTATCTCTAACGGTTTATAAGATGGGTCCTACGAACTCAAAACCCAAATGACCTATGTTGCTCATTTACGAACTTGACCTCACTTTTTACGTCCTCAGTACGCTATAAAAAAGCTAGATATATCTTTTCGTTTTTGAGTAATCGTGATGACAGATGGGCAGAGAGACGACAGACGATAGACGACAGACAGACCACCGGAAATGGACTAAGTAGGTGATTTTATGAACCCCTATACCAAAATTTTTTGCTTTGTATCAATATTTTTAAGCGTTACAAACTTGGGACTAAACTGAATATATTACATATATTCATGGTATAAAAATCAGTACCTACATGTTATTACGATATTTTTACACGTAGTACAGTGGCGAAGTGGATGCGTATCGGGCTCATAGCCCAGAAGTCATTAGATCGAAATTACGCTGTACTAACAAAACAAAATTATGGAGGTGAAGAACGTTTATGACTGGACCAAATCACTAGAGGAGTTAAAACTCGTGTACCTTTCTTTAACATTGTCAGTAATTGCAGCCTTCTCCTTTATCTTCGCTTCTTTGATCATAAGGCGAAATACTATTCCAATTGATTTTTTTAATCAAATTAAGAGACTTGTGAAGAAAACCTGGACTCCAATTTATTTTCAATTAAAGTTTTACAACAAAACGATACGTTAAGTAGGAGCAAAAATTCATTGAGTAGCAAAATCTTTAAATTAGGTATAATCTTAATAATTATTTTATATTCAATGAAAATGCTGCATGCAGCTGGCTGACATTATAAAAGGTTTATAAAGGCTGAGACCTTAGCAATGATCTCGAATACACGAAGCCATCAAAATTGGTACAGCGGTTGTGAAAACGTAACAGACAGACAGACAGACAGAGTTGCTAGCATTTACAATATTTAAGTTAGGATTTAACTATAACTGAAGGTGGGAGTACCATTACAAAATATCTCCCTTTCTATAGATGTGTGATGATGGTATATAAAGCCACCTTCAGAGTATGAAAATACCATCGTTCTTCACTCATATGAGAATACTGAGTGTATGTACTGTATTATATTACACTATGTACAAGAATTTTAATTATTAAATTATGATGAATTTACCTAATGATTATTCAAAGATACAGTTCATTCTTTTTATCTCACTCAATTACTCTGTGAGTTGTAGTACAAAAAGATGGCATTATTACAGTGTAATAACTTTACTATTGCTTCAAATAAAATATAAATTTGGTTATTGAAATTTATTTTGATATTGATAATTTTAAGGTATTTCGATTATAGTCGCCCTATTAGCTCAGTTAGTTAAGGCGTAACCAATTCCATCCGCGGTATGCTTAGGGTTCGATTCTCGCAGTCACAATCAAATTAATTTTATTTATAGTTGTAATGGGCTGGTGTTGTGCATGGTATATGCATGGTATATGCATGAAGGAGGTGCACTCAGCCTCTAAAATTGAGGAGCTGATAAATGAAATTATCAGCGGAAAGGTGGTAAAACACATATATGGTATCACAATGGACTCTATAGCCTAAGTGTGTCCTACGTGGACAGCCAATACAACCTAACCTAACCTATTTCGATAATAAAAAATTAAAATGATCCAATTGTGAAAAATTCATATCGATTCTCTGAACAGTTTTTGAGAAATTAACTATCAAAGTCAGTTTTTTTTTAACCAAAAAAGTGCACACT